>NW_028261394.1:4803620-4806120 GCF_051295495.1 Thamnophis sirtalis | reverse complement strand
AGCTGGGACAAGTCACGGGAGCTCACTCCGTTACGCGCCGCTAGGGATTCAAACCGCCGAACTGCCGACCTTTTCTGATCGACAAGCTCAGCGTCTTAGCTACTGAGCCACCGTGTTCCTATGTCTCACTTGGCAGCATAGATTTTGGGTTGACTTTGTGGTCATAAGTCGAGGACCACCTGCATTCATTATTCTAATTTGTACGGCCAGCCGCCCGTCACAGGACCCTGGGGATTGCAATCCCCTGAAATAAAATAAAAAAAACCACACACACACACACACAACGGAAATTGCTAAAGAAAGCCACGATTTGTTTCCACTCTTCAGAGTGAAACCTCCGTGTTTATATTTGCATGTGGTGTTTTGCACAATTTTATTGAAACGGCGCTCTCTCTCCGTCGGGGCAGGTGTGTGATCCGATTCCCTCTTACCGCCTCATCTACTTGTGGGGTACACCACCAAACCACCTCGCTCACATTGCCAATTACCTCCACTAGACCGATACGATCGCATCGATTAGGCCTCCTCCGAATTCCATCTTCCAGCCAGTGCAGACTGGCGACTACCCAGAGGAGAGCCTTCTCGGTGGCTGCTCCGACCCTCTGGAACGAACTCCCCGTGGAGATTCGGACCCTCACCACCCTCCAGTCCTTCCGCGCATCTGGCTGTCCCGGCTGGCCTGGGGTTAAGACTCTAACCCCACCCGAATTGTGTGACTGTTGTGCTTTCTTTTAATATGTTGTATTGTCTTCATGTTTGGAAAATTGTTTGTCCTTCCCCCCTCCCCTTTTTGAACTGTGAGCCGCCCAGAGTCCCCCCCAGGGAAAAGGGCGGCATACAAATAAAGGGAAAACTAAAACTAAACTAAAACATGGTTAGTGGAAGAAGGGGAGACGGCGGCCTATTTGACCCATTAAAAGAGCACCGTGGATTGCCTCCAAAATATCTGTTTCCTGCTTCTAGTGGCCTTCAAGGTTTCAAGATAGCCATTATCTTGGGGGGCTTTTGTCCTTCCCCTCCTCCTGCTGCTGCGGTGACCTTCATTAGTTCAGGCTGATTCATAGTAAATTGCATGGATTGGAGGAGGGTTTAACTCCTTGCTTGGACTCGAAGAAGTCCCAAGGTCCCTTCCTGTCCTGGGCTCCGACGAGTCTACTCCTTGGTCACTTTAATGCTTCAGTTCCCAGAATTTCCCAGTCATTGGAAAGGTGGCCAAGGTTGAACAAGAGTGATTGGAATCCATAAGCCTTGCCTTACAGATTAACAGAGTTGGAAGGGACCTTGGAGGTCATCTAGTCCAAATCGCCCCCTGCCCAAGCAGGAGACCCCCCTCCTACACCATTTGTGACCGATGGCAGTCCAGTCTCTTTCTTGAAAACCTCCAGGGATGAAGCTCCCACAACTTCCGAAGGCGACTTCTGCTCCATCGGTTGATTGCTCTCGCTCTCTTTGAAACTTGGCTTGAGGCTCATGAGTTAATTATTAGGGCATCCCTCGTAACCCTGGCAGGCATCTTTTCGTTCTTCGGGAAAAGATGACCAAGCCAGCTCTGCGGAGAACTGCGCTTTTGAAATTAACCTTAAATCTATTTCTGCCTCCTCCTTGCCCCCAAGCAATGCTTCTTAAATTCTCATCATTTGCCAACTGTGATGCAAGGCTTGGCATATCCTTTGCCACTTCCTCTTTTATTTTATTTTTCTCCTTTTTTTTTGTTCCATATTCCTCTTTGTTTTTCTGTCTGTCTTCATCTGGGGTCCCTGGTGTCTTATGAATCTTTTCTCCAACCCGAGAAAACCCCATTGTGATGGTGTGGAGAGTGCGTGCCTCCCAACGGACGGTGCCAACCCATCCGAAGGCTGCTGGGTTGGAGAACGGACCTTCTCCGATGCTCGAGAATTGTTTTGCCCCGCTTCAAAACACAGCTTTTTCTCCTTCCCTTGCACAACCCCTCTCCGCGAGGACATAAATATCTTCATTGCACAACCACGCAGCGGAGTCATAACAAGATACTCATTGCAAATAAACATGGAAATTTAACCTGGGTGTTGAAACCTTCCTGTGTGTTTGTTTTGCGGAATCTTTCCATTCCCATCCAAAAAAATAAAACAAATAATAGTTTAAAGGTTCTGCACCAATTCCTGGTCATTTAGTTTTTTCCTTCGGAACATTTTTAATCCATCCAGCAATTTTCTTGATGGGAAATGCCCAGCAAGGGCAAATTTGTTGGGGGTTTTTTTTGAGAGAGGAGAAATGGATAGTATAGAATACAGAATAACAGAGTTGGAAGGGACCTTGGAGGTCTTCTAGTCCAACCCCCTGCCTAGGCAGGAAACCTTATACCGTTTCAGACAAATGGCTATCCAACATCTTCTTAAAGACTTCCAGTGTTGGGGCATTCACTATTTCTGGAGGCAACTTCTGTTCCACTGATTCATTGTTCTAACTGTCAGGAAATTTCTCCTCAGTTCTAAGTTGCTTCTCTCCTTGATTAGTTTCCACC
>NW_028261394.1:4700583-4803420 GCF_051295495.1 Thamnophis sirtalis | reverse complement strand
TTCTCTGGAAGGTGGAAAATGTTTATGCTGGGAAGAGGAGAAACGGTTTCAGCTACTTTTTTTAACTGGAGTGAGGTCATTTTTGGAGGAGAAAAAGCAAGATTTTGTAGAGTTTGAACAGCCCGTATGGGTAGGATTTTTTTAAGTCCCCGACTTAACGGCCGTAATTGAGCCCAGAAATGTACGCCACTGAGCGAGACAAAGTCAAAGATCTTTCTTTGCCGCTGTTGTTAAGGGAGCTGCGGCCTGGGTGAAGCCAGCAACGTGATGGTTAAGTGGCTCTGGCTTCCTCATTGAGTTTCACAGAATAACAGA
This sequence comes from Thamnophis sirtalis, assembly GCF_051295495.1. Taxonomy (NCBI): domain Eukaryota; kingdom Metazoa; phylum Chordata; class Lepidosauria; order Squamata; family Natricidae; genus Thamnophis; species Thamnophis sirtalis. Next base: position 4,803,105 of record NW_028261394.1, on the reverse strand, counting down.
GTTGGAAGGGAGCCTTGGAGGTCTTCTAGTCCAACCCCATTCTTAGGCGGGAAGCCATATAACCATTTCAGATAAACGGTGGGTCCAATCTCTTCTTAAAAAATCCCCAGTGTTGGAGCATTCGCGACTCCTGGTGGCAACTTCTGTTCCACTCTTTAATCGTTCTCATCGATGGGACAATTTCTCCTTAGCTCTCCCGTGGCTTCTCTCCTTGATTAGTTTCCATCCGTTGCTTCTTGTCCTGCCCTCAGGTGCTCTTCAGGAGGTCGCAAAACGGGATCCTAGGACCCTGGGACACTGCAACCGTCATAAATGTGAGCCAGGCGCCTGGATTTTGATCATGTGACCGTGGATATGCTGCAGTGGTCATAAGACCCTTTTTTCAGTTCTGCTCCAACTTTGGTCACTAAATGAATCGTTGTAAGCGGTTGTGGGTGGGGTTTTTTTTTGAGTCAATGCCAAGTTGGATCAAACCAGTCCCCGCCCTTTCGTTGCCCAGGCTGCTCGTACACAGGAAGTCCTCGACTTACAACGGTCCGTTTAGTGACCGTTTGAAGTTGCAAGGGCAATGAAAACACTGACTTACGACAGTTGTTCACACTTATGACTGTTGTTCACACTTAACGACCGTTGCAGCCTCCCCGTGTCCACGTGATCAAAACCCAGTGGCCAGCTTGGCAACCGTCTCGTATTTAACGACGGTTATACTAACTTTTATCAACAGGCGGGTGATTCGCTTAACGAACGTGGCAACCAAAGTCGTAAAATGGGGCAAAACTCAACAAACGTCTCACTTAGCAACCTCAGTGCTGGGCTCCCTTCGGTGGTCTCTGCCTGTGTACTTTCCAGGTATCCTGCTCTTGGATATGGAGGTCCTAGACCCATGAGGGTGAAAATGGGCGGGGGGAGCAGGGCGCATGCGCTGGGGTGTGCGTGAAGGAATGCAGGGGGAGGTGGGAGCATGCACGGGGCGGGATTTGTGCGCCCGTTGCATTATGGGCGTGGGGGGGGGGACTTTTGGGCCGCAACGACAAAGATTAGCCCTCCCTGTTCTAGACGGAGGTGTCCTCCATGGAGATTCAAGATGGGACTTCAGCCACCACTTCCGCTACGGGGCGGCCTCCACAGCGTCCGGCTGCCTTCCGGCCAGAGAGGCCCAGCCGGTGCCTTGGGCCACGGCGTCTTGCGGTGATGATCTTGGGAGAACCCGTTGGTCCTTTCTTTCCTAATTTGGTCACAGAAGAAGCCCCAGCTGTCTTGCTCAACCTCTTTCTTCAGAGGGGTGTGTGTGTGTGTGTGTGGAAGAAAGAGACTTTCCCTCCCCATCGTGGCGCAGAAGGAGGAAGTGAAAACTCTGGGAGGACCTGAAATCCGGGACTGCTTCCTTCGCTCTGCAAGCTTAGCCTTTTTTTATTTATTTATTAAAGTCCCCCCCCCCCCGTTTTCATAACATATAAATCACATGTCCACTATTACATTGACCAACGTCATATTGCGTTACACTTCCCGTGATCTTGATTCTATCCCTCTTGTTTAGGCTACAAGGATGAAAGGAAAGAGGGGAGAGATTTGGGGGTGCTCCCTGAGTTTGTTCCTTCTCTCGCTGACGTTTTCGTGGCCCAGCTAGGTAACATCATCAGTGCTAGAAGGGAGGGGGATTTGAGAGGGGGGCAAAAAAGAAGAAGGAAAAAGGGGGAGGAGGAGAAGGAGAAGTACCATGGGGCCCTTGGCAATCTCTGCGCTTGGTTGTTTTCTTGCAAACGTTTCACGACCCAACTAGGTAACGTCATCAGTGCTAGAAAGGAGTGGGGTTTGTAGGGGGAGGAGGAGGAGGAGGAACAATTGTGGGGTCCTTGGTGCTCTCTGAGCCTGCTTGTTTCCTTGCAGGCATTTCACGACCCACCTAGGTAACATCATCAGTGCTAGAAGGGAGTGGGGTTTGTGGGGGGAGGAGGAAGAGGAGGAGGAGGAATAACTGTGGGGTCCTTGGTGCTCTCTGAGTTTGTGTCTTTCCTTGCAGGCGTTTCACGACCCAACTAGGTAACGTCATCAGCGCTGCGGCTGATTTAGCAATAGCAATAGCAGTTAGACTTATATACCTCTTCATAGGGCTTTCAGCCCTCTCTAAGCGGTTTACAGAGTCAGCATATCGCCCCCAACAACAATCCGGGTCCTCATTTCACCCACCTCGGAAGGATGGAAGGCTGAGTCAACCCTGAGCCGGTGAGATTAGAAACAGCCGAACTGCAGATCTGCAGTCAGCTGAAGTAGCCTGCAGTGCTGCATTTAACCACTGCGCCACCTCGGCTCGGCTGATTTTACCTAGTTTGCGTCATGAAGCGCCTGCAAGAAAACCACCAAGCTCAGGCAGAGACCACCAAGGACCCCCCCCTCATTTCAACCCCCAGCTACAAGTATTTTCCTTTGAAGTGCAGTCGAGCTGGTTGGTTGGTTTGGGGGGGGGGGTTTGAGGGTGCTATCAAGGACTTCGGTTTGAGCTCAAGTTGAAAACGCCAGTCGATTTGTCGCTTCTGCACCAGTTGCAACACAATTCGGGGGGGGGGGGAGCTTCCGGAAGCAGGTGAGGTGGCCCGGATTTACAGCCTCAAAGTGGCCCTCGAGGCATTCAGCAACTGCTTGTGGTCCTAGCTAAAGTTTCGATTAATAGGTCCACAGCGGCTTCGCTTACGTGCCCCGCGGAATCGTAAATCATAAATAAATACAAACCACGAGAGTTAAAATTGCAGGACTCTTTAAGCCAAAGCCAAGCTTGGCGGGGGGGGGGGTGATTTTGGGGGGGGGCTTGGATGTTGTGGACCCAAGCAATACATCAACCAAGTCCTCTGGATATTATTTCCTGCGTGGCGGCCCCCTCGCCAATTAAAAATCCTTGACGTTTGATCTTTAAAAAAAAAAGACCCTCTTGCGGTACGAGATGGAGGTCCTCTTTGTTGTTCGTTGGTGTTTCGGCGTATCCTTCCCCCCGTTCATGGAAGCCAAGGTTGAAGAACGTATGTCCCACCCAGCTTTTGAGCCCACATCTGCAGCAGATGTGTCTACGAATAATATCCTCCTTATGGAAGCGGTGGTTTTTTTCCCCAGGAAGCCATTGTTCCTCCAGCTGTGGGCCACCTTTAGAAGGTCTTCTTCAATGCTGGTGTTGCTTGATGGACCGAGTGGCTGCAAATTCACCGTTTCTGACACGGGTCTTCCATTATTATCTTGGGCTGGCTTATCTTTTAGGGCAGGGGTCCCCAATCTTTCGGACCTCTCAATTCATAATTTTAAATCCCGCGGACCACTAATAGGATCTGCCTAATGACTGGCTGGGTGGGCGTGGCTAGGTGGTCATGTGATTGGAATGGGGGTGGCCAGCTTCATGCCACTCACATCAAGGGGTGTCTCGTCTGCCTCTACTCGCCCCTCCCCTCCCAGCTGCTCCTCCCCTCCCCTCCCGGGCTCCTTAGGGCCCCAACGGGAAGCAGTTGCTGGAGCTAAGCAGCCACCAGGAGAAAGACTTGGCAAAACAGTTCAAGTTGGACCGAGAAGGAGGCTCAGCAGAAGCACCTCACTGAGGACTAGGAGCATGGGCTTTCCAAGCAGAGGAAAGACCTGTGGGAGTTCAAGGCCAGGTGCCGGCGCCTGGAGGCTCAGCGGGCTGAAATAATCAGCCAGTTCCAGGCCCTGATGCAGTCCCACTGGAACGAGGCCCTCCGGCTCTTCGCCACCAGCGGTGCTTCCCTCCAGCCTTTGCCCAAAGCCCCCCACCAGGAGGCTGAAGCAGACCCCCCCCAAGTTGGAATTTCTGCCCCCTTCCGACCCGCACAAAAAGACCCCAAAGGGGGAGACTCTCTGCAGCAACACAAGCATTCATTGCACGTATCCATCCCAGGGGCCGTAGTTTGAGGACCCCGGATTTAGTGCAATGTAAAAAATGCAAAAAAAATTTTCTGTGGACCACCCAAATTTTCTCACGGATCGCCAGTGGTCCACGGACCACCAGTTGGTGACCGCTGTTTTAGAGCCAGAATGCTGACTTCCTTGCTCATCTCCTACCAAGAGTAATTTAAAATGCCTGGCATGACGGAGGGAGTTGATGCTCAGCCATCAATAATGCAGGAGGCGTTTTACGCGGAACGGTTAACGAAGTGGAGGCTTCCATGGCGAAACGGCCGGCATGTGTGGCTGGCAGGAGATGCCAACTTGGGAGCTGGCTCTGGTTCTTTTTTTTCTTCTAACAAGAGGGGCCCAAGGCCAGCTCCAGGTCTCTGCCTCTCTGGAATAAAATAGCTTCAAAAGAACCGGGGTTTTTTTCTCTTGACTAGTAATGGCGTTTTCATCTCCACTCCATTCTTTTTAGCGCATGCTTCTTTTGCAAAACTCTGAATTGAAAACCCTCAAAGGACGATCTTTGAAGCTCGGGGTTGAAATGAGGGGTGCTTGGTGCCCTCCGAACTGGCTTGTTTTCTTGCAGACGTTTCATTACCCAACTAGGGAACATCATCAGTACTGGAAGGGAGTGAGATTGGAGGAGGAGGAGGAGGAGGAGGAGGAACAACTGTGGGATCCTTGGTGCTCTCTGAGCTTCCTTGTTTTCTTGCAGACGTTTCATTACCCAACTAGGGAACATCATCAGTACTGGGAGGGGGTGAGATTGGAGGAGGAGGAAGAGGAGGAGAAGGAGGAGGAACAACTGTGGGATCCTTGGTGCTCTCTGAGCTTCCTTGTTTTCTTGCAGACGTTTCATTACCCAACTAGGGAACATCATCAGTACTGGGAGGGGGTGAGATTGGAGGAGGAGGAAGAGGAGGAGAAGGAGGAGGAACAACTGTGAGGTCCTTGGTGCTCTCTGAGCTTCCTTGTTTTCCTGACGTTTCATTACCCAACTAGGGAACATCATCAGTACCGGAAGGGAGTGAGATTGGAGGAGGAGGAGGAGGAGGAGGAGGAGGAGAAATAATAGGAGGGTTATAGTTACTCTATGAGCTTCCCTGTTTTCTTGCAGATGCTGCATGGCCTAGGTAACATTATCAGTGCTAGACACTGGCCGTTAAGTGAGACAGGCGACCCGATTTGCGATCTTCCCCGCAAGTTGGTTTCTAGTCCTCATGTTAGGACGTAGCCATCCCCAACCTCGTCAAACCTTCCTTCCCTTGAGTGTCTCTCCGTCTCCATTACTACAAGTGCGTCTTTAAGAGCTTAATTGCTTTACTCTCCGCCTTGCTTATTTAATATGTTGTAATCAAATTGAGGATTACCTAGATCATGAGTTTTCCAATTATTATATTTCCCCCCCGGGCAGCGGAACTGTTAAGTTTAATTTAAAAAAAAATTGAAAGTCTACTGATGGAGAGCTAAGCTCTCCTGTTGGGCTGAATTCAAGCAAACTTTTCTTTTCTTCATCAAATTTATGGGGAGCACTGGCTGGGAAAAAAAATCTTGCTCTGGGTGCCAGACGGATGATAAAACATTTTAAATAAAATAAATGCCGTCGTAGAGTTTAGCCACGAAAACAGAACCGACGCAAACCGAAAGGAGCAGGATTTTCTTTTAGATAAGGTTTTATTTCTTTTAAAAAACACAAATATTTCATCATTCGTCAATCATTAAAACACCGAAGTACAATTATTTTTGTATGCCCCTCCCTCCCTCCCCCCCCAACCCCCCTCCTCCTCCCCCCCCCGACTTCCCAGAACCCGTACACGGTATGGATTTTTAACTAACACAGTCTAAAATCTATTGAGAAAAAAAGAAAGAAAGAAAGAAATTAATGACGTTCTACATTAGCAATAGCAATAGCAGTGGACTTATATACCGCTTCATAGGCCTTTCAGGCCTCTCTAAGCGGTTTACAGAGAGTCAGCATATTGCCCCCAACAATCTGGGTCCTCATTTTACCCACCTCGGAAGGATGGAAGGCTGAGTCAACCCTGAGCCGGTGAGATTTGAACCGCTGACCTGCTGATCTAGCAGTAGCCTGCAGTGCTGCATTTAACCACTGCGCCACCTTGGCTCTTACATTGACCTTAGCTTCTTCTTACTGAACTAACTTTTAACCGTTTAAATCATTTCTGATCATAAGCATTGGCTAACTGGAATTTCTTGGTCCCGTATTTATTTTGTATATAGTCAATCCATTTTTTCCAGTCTCGTTTATATCTCTCATTTGAGTGATCGTTGAGATATGCCGATATTTTAGCCATCTCGGCTAAGTTTGTGACTTTCAATGTCCATTCTTGGATTGTAGGCAAGTCTTCCTTCTTCCAATATTGCGCCAGGAACAGGATTTTCTGATGGTGACCAGACTTTCAGAGAAGGACATTTTTACAAAACTCTGTCTTAAAAGGATATAGCATCCAATCTGGGAACGAAGGTTTAGTTTCCCGAGATTTCAGGCCTGTGCTGTAGTCCATCCACAGGGAATTTCTCTCTCGCCAGAATGTGCGCTTCGGGCTAATTCAGCGATGGCGAAGGGCGGGAATGTGTGTGGGCACACCCCTCGGGGGCCGTGCTCCGGAAAAGCCGAACTTCCAGGTTCCGGCACGCAAGCACGCACCAGTTTTTTGGCACTGCTGTGCATGCGAAGGACAGCTGATTGTGGCCCGCACATGTGCGCCAGGAACCCAGAAGACAAACAGGCAAGGCTGCGCGTGCTGGGGGACATGGCTTCGTGCACCACTAGGCTCGGCATCACAGGGCTAATCTGTGCGTAGTGCGCACAGAAATTTTGGACTCTGTTATGGCCGTACGTCAAGGACCAGAAGCAAATGTTTGCAGTGCTCCTGGTAAACATGGCTGTGGAGATGCTGCGATGGTCATAAGTATGAGGACCGGTCAGGCTTTGTGAAGCCCAGGCACCAAAAAGCAGATGGAGGGCAGGGGGAAAGTGGGCAAAACCGAGATTGGGTCCAAACTTCCGCCGCCTCGTTCTGCTTTACGCATTCCGTAAATTCCCCTTCGGTGCCTGCAGAAATGAAAGCGGGGTAATTTTTGAAGAGGATCAAGCAGCTGCACGCAGTTCTTCCCTCTTCAGTTTCTTGTTCTAGGTAATCCCAACCGTTTCCCCTGCAGGGATGAAGGTGGGAGGGGAGGGGGGGGAATGACAACTGCTTCCCTTCCTAATCTAGTTTCTTTTTGAGTTTCAAGAGGTATACTGCCCCCTGGAGGAGAAACTGCGGTTTTTTACGTTTTTTGCAGCGGTTTGTAAAGACCAGGGATGGCCAGCAGGGGGCTCCAAAACCCCAGATTTTGAAATCGTCCCGTTACCATTCTCGCCAAACCAACCGGGCGCTTTAACTGACTTAATTCAATCAATTCAATGAAAGAATCTTTTCATCTTTCTTTAAAAACAGTACACAGGTAGTTCTCCACTAACGACCGGTCGCTTAGCGTTGTCCAATGTTACAACGGGCCGCTCAAAAGTTACATACAACCCATTTGAACGGATGGTTTAGTGTCCTTTCAGGGTTAACCATCGGCCATTTAAAGAAAGATGATCAGGAAAATGATTTCAAATCTCTATTGAGGTCTCAATAGTTAATATCGTGGCGGTTCGAAACCCTAGCGCCGCATAACGGAGTGAGCTCCCGTGACTTGTCCCGGCTTCTGCCAACCTAGCAGTTCAAAAGCATGTAAAAATGCAAGTGGAAAAATAGGGATTATCTTTGGTGGGAAGGGAACAGCGTTCCGTGCGCCTTCGGCATTGAGTCATGCCGGCCACATGACCACAGAGACGTCTTCGGACAGCGCTGGCTCTTCGGCTTTGAAACGGAGATGAGCATCGCCCTCTAGAGATGGGAACGACTAGCACATATGTGGAAGGGGAACTTTTACCTTTAATATATATTTGTATAGGTAGGTAGGTAGGTAGGTAGGTAGGTAGGTAGGTAGGTAGGTAGGTAGGTAGGTAGGTAGGTAGGTTCGTAGGTAGGTAGGTAGTTAGAAAGATAGAAGGAAGGATGGATGGATGGATGGATGGATGGATGGATGGATGGATGGATGGATGGATGGATGGATAGATAGATAGATGATAGATAGATAGATAGATAGATAGATAGATAGATAGATAGATAGATAGATAGATAGATAGATAGATAGATATCTCAGTGTTTCTCAACCTTGTCAACTTGAAGATGTCTGGACTTCAACTCCCAGAATTCCCCAGGCTGGGGAATTCTGGGAGTTGAAGTCCAGACATCTTCAAGTTGACAAGGTTGAGAAACACTGAGATAGATGATAGATAGATAGATGGATGGATGGATGGATGGATAGATAGATAGATAGATAGATAGATAGATAGATAGATAGATAGATAGATAGATAGATAGATAGATTGATTTCAGGAAAAGGGAAGCAGTATGCTTCCTCCTGTATTTGGGCAGGCCAGGTGCTTTGACGGAAGAAAAAACACTTAATTTCAGGAAAAAATTATTATTGTGTGTCTCATACGAATTCAGCGGCAATGATTGATGGACCGTCGTGTTTGGCTCTGAAAAAGGTATGAACTCATCCAGTTGGGTTTGATTCAGTGAGCCATGCTTTAGTAGTGGTTGCCTAGAATCATAAACAAACACCTAAATTAAACAGGTATTGCAAAACACCTGAAGGCAGGGCAAGAAGCAACGGGTGGAAACTAATCAAGGAGAGAAGCAACTTGGAAACTTAAGGATGAATTTCCTGGCGGTGGGAACAATTAAGCAGAGGAACTGCTTGCCTCCAGAACTTGCAAAGGCTCCAATTTGTAAAGGTTATCCTGCATGAGGGGGTTGAACTAGAGGACCTCCAAGTTCCCTCCAACTCTGTTATTCTGTCCCATTATTCTTATTTTGTCTAGCAAGCTCACGCTATTTCCCTCCCAAATCTTGAGACGGAAGAAACCTTTACCCCAAAAAATGCCTTCCCCCCCTCCCCCAATAGTTGGAGTAACTGTGGCTTTTGCAGAGAAATGTGTGTCCTGTTGCTTTAAAGAAAAGAGATGTAGCTTGCCTGTTTTCCTGTCCTTGGGGAACAAACGCTTGGTAACTCCCTTTCAACATCTGGCGATGTTTTCGGAAGGCCCAGCTGGTCCGAAGGGGCAGAATAGACTCAGCCAGATCTCCCAAGGTCGCTTTTCAAATGAGTGGGCCCACAATGGACAATTATTCTCTGATTATTTATATATATATATATTAGATTTCTTTTACAACCCCCGGTATGCCCAAATATGGGAGGAAGGTCACACTTCCACTCTCTGTCCTTCGGCTCGTCACAAGAGACCATCCAGGCAGAAACCCAATATTTTTACTGTTGTCTTTTTGTTACATTTTGTTGTGTTTGTGCTGATAAATAAATAAAGGGAGACTAGTATAGATCTATTTCAAGCTATTTAGCTCTCATCAGCTAGCCATACCCTTACTGGGAATTGAACCTGGGCTGTATTACATACTAGGCAGAAATCTTAGCCATTAGGCCACAGGCTCTTATCCGAAAGGCCACAGGCTCTTATTCGAAGCTTGAAATAGATCTATACTAGTCTCCCTTTATTTATTTATCAGCACAAATTTAAAAAAATAAAATAAAATAAAAAACACAAATATAACAAAGGCAACAGTAAAAATATTGGGTTTCTGTCGTGATGGACTCTTGTGACGAGCCGAAGGACAGATGATGGAAGCAGTTAGCTTCCTCCCATAATTGGGGCTTAACAGGGGTTGTAAAAAATCTAATTATATATGTATGTATGTATGTATGTATGTATGTATGTATGTATATATATATATGTATATATATATATATATGTGTGTGTGTGTATATATATATATATATATATATGTGTGTATGTGTATGTGTATGTGTGTATATATATATATATGTGTATGTGTGTATATATATATATATATGTGTGTGTGTGTGTGTATGTGTATGTGTATGTGTGTATATATATATATATATATACTTAAAGTCACAACCCCTGGTATGCCCAAATGTGGGAGGAAGGTCACACTTCCACTCTCTGTCATTAGGCTCGTCACAAGTCGTTCCCTGTAGCTCAAATGGTTAACTCCCTGCCTGGGAGGCAATAGAGCACAGGTTCGAATCCCAGTAAGGATATGGCTAGCTGATGAGAGCTAAATAGCTTGAAATAGATCTATACTAGTCTTCCTTTATTTATTTATCAGCACAAATAAAAACACATATATATATATATATATATATATTATGGCTAGCTGATGAGAGCTAAATAGCTTGAAATAGATCTATACAAGTTTCCCTTTATTTATTTATCAGCACGTGCGCACACACACACACACACACACACACATTGACCTTCCTCTGGCAGGTGTTGTTGTCACAATGGTTGAGATTTCAGGGCTGAGAAGCCGACGTCCCAAAAAGTTTGGAACTCTGCTGCCAGATGTTTCCTAATTCTGCCTTTCCTTTTTATGGAAAACATGCCCTGCGCAACGTTCCTTTCTCTTCTGGATCTTGTGCCTGGCTTCTTCTGGCTCAAAGGTTATCTGAGCCAGACAGAGAGGCGTGTTTTCTACCACCCCGAAAGTGCTCCAGTGGAGAATGTGATTTATGACCCACTCTGGGAGGAGAGCGGGGGGGGGGGGGGGGGAAACAGGGTCATAGTTGGGCCGTAAATTGAACTGACCTCACTCGGGGGCATGCTTAGGTAAAAGTAAAGGTTTCCCCCTCGCACATCTGTGCTAGTCGTTCCCGACTCTAGGGGGCGGTGCTCATCTCCGTTTCAAAGCCGAAGAGCCAGCGCTGTCCAAAGACATCTCCGTGGTCATGTGGCCGGCATGACTCAATGCCGAAGGCGCACGGAACGCTGTTCCCTTCCCACCAAAGGTGATTCCTATTTTCCTACTCGCATTTTTTAACCTGCTTTCGAACTGCTAGGTGGGCAGAAGCTGGGACAAGTCACGGGAGCTCACTCCGTTACGCGCCGCTAGGGATTCAAACCGCCGAACTGCCGACCTTTCTGATCGACCGGCTCAGCGTCTTAGCCCCTGAGCCACCGTGTTCCTATGTCTCCCTTGGCAGCATAGATTTTGGGTTGACTTTGTGGTCATAAGTCGAGGACCACCTGCATTCATTATTCTAATTTGTACGGCCAGCCGCCCGTCACACGACCCTGGGGATTGCAATCCCCTGAAATTAAAAAAAAAACCACACACACACACACACACACACAACGGAAATTGCTAAAGAAAGCCACGATTTGTTTCCACTCTTCAGAGTGAAACCTCCGTGTTTATATTTGCATGTGGTGTTTTGCACAATTTTATTGAAACGGCGCTCTCTCTCTCCGACGGGGCAGGTGTGATCCGATTCCCTCTTACCGCCTCGTCTACTTGTGGGGTACGCCACCAAACCACCTCGCTCACATTGCCAATTACCTCCACTAGACCGATACGATCGCATCAATTAGGCCTCCTCCGAATTCCATCTTCCAGCCAGTGCAGACTGGCAACTACCCGGAGGAGAGCCTTCTCGGTGGCTGCTCCGACCCTCTGGAACAAACTCCCCATGGAGATTCGGACCCTCACCACCCTCCAGTCCTTCCGCGCATCTGGCTGTCCCGGCTGGCCTGGGGTTAAGACTCTAACCCCACCCGAATTGTGTGACTGTTGTGCTTTCTTTTAATATGTTGTATTGTCTTCATGTTTGGAAAATTGTTTGTCCTTCCCCCCTCCTCTTTTTGAACTGTGAGCCGCCCAGAGTCCCCCCAGGGAAAAGGGCGGCATACAAATAAAGGGAAAACTAAAACTAAACTAAAACATGGTTAGTGGAAGAAGGGGAGACGGAGGCCTATTTGACCCCATTAAAAGAGCACCGGGGATTGCCTTCAAAATATCTGTTTCCTGCTTCTAGTGGCCTTCAAGGTTTCAAGATAGCCATTATCTTGGGGGGCATTTATCCTTCCCCTCCTCCTGCTGCTGCGGGGACCTTCATTAGTTCAGGCTGATTCATAGTAAATTGCGTGGATTGGAGGAGGATTTAACTCCTTGCTTGGACTCGAAGAAGTCCCAAGGTCCCTTCCTGTCCTGGGCTCCCACGAGTCTACTCCTTGGTCACTTTAATGCTTCAGTTCCCAGAATTTCCCAGTCATTGGAAAGGTGGCCAAGGTTGAACAAGAGTGATTGGAATCCATAAACCTTGCCTTACAGATTAACAGAGTTGGAAGGGACCTTGGAGGTCATCTAGTCCAAATCGCCCCCTGCCCAAGCAGGAGACCCCCCCCCTACACCATTTGTGACCGATGGGAGTCCAGTCTCTTCTTGAAAACCTCCAGGGATGAAGCTCCCACGACTTCCGAAGGCGACTTCTGCTCCATCGGTTGATTGCTCTCGCTCTCTTTGAAACTTGGCTTGAGGCTCATGAGTTAATTATTAGGGCATCCCTCGTAACCCTGGCAGGCATCTTTTCGTTCTTCGGGAAAAGATGACCAAGCCAGCTCTGCGGAGAACTGCACTTTTGAAATTAACCTTAAATCTATTTCTGCCTCCTCCTTGCCCCCAAGCAAAGCTTCTTAAATTCTCATCATTTGCCAACTGTGATGCAAGGCTTGGCACTTCCTATTTTATTTTATTTTTTCTCCTTTTTTTTTGTTCCATATTCCTCTTTGTTTTTCTGTCTGTCTTCATCTGGGTCCCTGGTGTCTTGTGAATCTTTTCTCCAACCCGAGAAAACCCCATTGTGATGGTGTGGATAGTGCGTGCCTCCCAACGGACGGTGCCAACACATCCGAAGGCCGCTGGATTGGAGAACGGACCTTCTCCGATGCTCGAGAATTGTTTTGCCCCGCTTCAAAACACAGCTTTTTCTCCTTCCCTTGCACAACCCCTCTCCGCGAGGACATAAATATCTTCATTGCACAACCACGCAGCGGAGTCATAACAAGATACTCATTGCAAATAAACATGGAAACTTAACCTGGGTGTTGAAACCTTCCTGTGTGTTTGTTTTGTGGGATCTTTCCGTTCCCATCCAAGAGAAAACAAAAAAATAAAACAAATAATAGTTTAAATTCCTGGTCATTTAGTTTTTTCTTCGGAACATTTTTAATCCATCCAGCGATTTTCTTGATGGGAAATGCCCAGCAAGGGCAAATTTGTTGGGTTTTTTTTTTGAGAGAGAGGAGAAATGGATAGTATAGAATACAGAATAACAGAGTTGGAAGGGACCTTGGAGGTCTTCTAGTCCAACCCCCTGCCTAGGCAGGAAACCTTATACCGTTTCAGACAAATGGCTATCCAACATCTTCTTAAAGACTTCCAGTGTTGTGGCATTCGCAACTTCTGTTCCACTGATTAATTGTTCTCACTGTCAGGAAATTTCTCCTTAGTTCTAAGTTGCTTCTCTCCTTGATTAGTTTCCACCCATTGCTTTCTTGCCCTGCCTTCAGGTGCTTTGGAGAATAGCTTGACTCCCTCTTCTCTGTGGCAGCCCCGAGATATTGGAAATTTCTCCTTAGTTCTGAGTTGCTTCTCTCCTTGATTAATTTCCACCCATTGCTTCTTGTCCTGCCTTAAGGTACTATGGAGAATAGCTTTATTCCCTCTTTTTTGTGGCAGCCCCTGAGATGTTAGAAGACTGCTATCATGTCACCCCTAGTCCTTCTTTTCGTTAGAAGGAAAGGAGGGAGGAAGGATGGATGGATGGATAGATGCATAGATAGGTAGGTAGGTAGGTAGGTAGGTAGGTAGGTAGATAGATAGATAGATAGATAGATAGATAGATAGATAGATAGATAGATAGATAGATAGATAGATAGATAGATAGATAGATAGATAGATAAAGATAGATCATATATGGATGAATGGGTAGATGGTGTGTGGAGGGAGGGAGGGAGGGAGGGAGGGATGGATGGATGGATGGATGGGTGGGTGGGTGGGTGGGTGGGTAAATACATAGACAGACAGATGGATGGGTGGATAGATGGATGGAGAGACAGACAGACAGATAGATAGTAGTTATGTGGAGGGAGGGAGGGATAGATACATGATGGATGGATGGATACATACATAGAGGGATGGATGGATCGATGGATAGTAGGTAGGTGGAGGATAGATAGATAGATAAATAGATGATATATGGATGGATGGATGGATGGATGGATGGATGGATGGATGGATAGATGGTGTGTGGAGGGAGGGATAGATGGATGGGTGGGTGGGTGAATACATAGACAGACAGATGGATAGGTGGATGGGTGGATAGATGGATGGATAGACAGACAGACAGATAGATAGTAGGTAGTTATGTGGAGGGAGGGAGGGATAGATACATGATGGATGGATACATACATAGATAGAGGGATGGATGGATCGATGGATAGTAGGTAGGTGGAGGACAGATCGATAGATCGATATGATTAATATAGAGAGAAAAATGATAGACAGACAGACAGCCATAGAGGCTTTGGGCTCAATGCCCACCGTCAGCTCCTTCCGCTGCACACAGCTTCATGCTTGACTCCCATATCTTGGATGCTTTGCAAGGAGCGGTGCAGCTCATCCTTCTGGATCGTTTGCTGATGGAAACCATCCAGCCTCCAACAGCTCCGTGACTTATGTCAACATTTATACTTTCACAGAGCAGTTAAAGTTCGGCTTGGCAAATCTTCTCTCTTCCCCCCCCCCCCCACTCCGCAGCTGTTGACAGCCTGGTTCATCCTTTTATCACCCTGTATGCAAACCCAGCCTGGTCTTGGGTGGGATGGAGTCCAGCGTCCTGCCTGGGGCTTCCTTTGAGCCACGAGGTGGCAATCTTAGCTGCTGAATGATACCCATCCTTTGGAGGGCCCTTTTCGTGGGAGCAAGGAAGGGAGGCTTCTCCTGAAGTTCTGGAGATGGTTATCTTCAGAGAGCAGCGCCAAGCGATCTCTCTTCCAGAATCCATAAAATTGAAATGCATAGATCGCTTGGGGTCTCTGGTGAGCAAAGCCATAAATTGCAGAGGTTTATTTACAGGAAATAAGTGTGGTTAACTGAACAGGTAGTTTCTCTCCCTTCCCCCCCCCCTTAAGGGCCAAGGTGGCGCAGTGGGTAGAGTGCAGTACTGCAGGCCACTTCAGCTGACTGCTGTCAGCAGTTCAGCAGTTCAAATCTCACCGGCTCAAGGTTGACTCAGCCTTCCATCATTCCGAGGTGGGTAAAATGAGGACCCGGATTGTTGTTGGGGGCAATGTGCTGACTCTGTAAACCGCTTAGAGAGGGCTGAAAGCCCTATGAAGCGGTAGATAAGTCTAACTGCTCTTGCTATTAAGTGGTACTTGTACTTGTACTTGACGCCTCTTCACCCATCGTGGGTATAGGCGACTTCCATGGAAATTTGACGCCACTGTTTTCGGTCCTGGGCTAGGGTTGTCAGGTGGTGCAGCCAGTCGCTATTATATGATTTTCGGCTAAGATTGAATGGGCGCATGACTATATCTTCGGCTTTCCGTTTGAAGTGACGCAGAGTGGTTAGACGAACACCTCCTTTTGGCCGTTTCCAGGTCGGACCAGGCTCTGCAAGCAGGGAAATTTTTGGGATTCGATTTTCTGGCATTCTCAATGTATGGCCTAGCCAGCGCCAGCGTCTAAGTTCTATAATATTCTATATTCTATATTATTCTATAAAGTTCTATATTAAGTGGAGCTGCTGAACAGCGGTGAAATAGGGTATAATTGAAAGCAGAAGAGTGAATGACAGATTTTCCGTGTTGAGGGAATGATATAATAATGGGCAATACAAAAAAAAAATTGCGTTCGGATACAATGGCATCCTTGTGGTTACATGGATGAAATTAAAATAAAATAACAAAACGTTTTCAAAAAAATTGGGTGTGGCCAAAAGCAAAACTGGAAAGAGAAGGTGGGGGAAAGGTTATATTTTATTTAAAAACCACAATACCTGAGATGAGCTCTTCGGGTTTTTGATGAAAGACACGCTTAAGATTTTGGAGACGGGTGCATGGAGAAGAGCTTTGAACCGTCACTAAATGAATGAGTCGTATGTCAAGGACTGCCTGTTGTCCAGAACCTTTTGTTCAGTGCGGGATTCATTGCAGCTTTCCTGGCTGGTAACCTGGATTGGGTGGGCTCCCCCTTAAACTTTGCTTAATATCTCTGCCTTCCTTTCCAGGAAACCTGCAGAAAATGCCAAGGTCTCTGGAAGGAACACATGAATCTGACGTGTGAAGAGCTGGCAGAAAAGGACGAAATTAAATACAGAACTTCCATGTAAGTATCTGTTCTGACCAAGGCTTCCCGAGAGCATGAAGCAAACTCCTTTTATTAATTGACTGTGAATTCTGCTACTTCACATCCAGCAAAGTCTTTCGAGGGAGGATTTACGGTCACAGACCTTATCTGGCTTGGAGGGCTGCCAGGCCGATGCCTGCAGAACTTGGCAAGGAGCCTCGGAGAATCACAAACCAATGAAGCGAACTAATTGTCTCCTGCAAACTCCTCTCCCCTTCCGCTCCTCTTTTATTTCCTCTGGGAGGGGCCATTCATCCTCCACCTGTGGCCTTATTCCCAAGTCGACCCCTGTTCTTTAGCTGTTCCCTTCGTCTGGCAGCTCTGCGCATGCGCACACTGGGAACAGGCTCCAGCTGTTTGCCTGCCCCACTGATGTCTGACTCCGAAGGCAGCTGATAACTGATCAGAAAGGATCCTAGAAAAGGGGAGGGAAGGTGGTGTTCATGAGATCCACATTGTTTTTATGCCCCTCCCAAATTTAGACATGGGACGCGGTGGCTGAGTGGTTAAGACACTGAGCTTGTCGATCAGAAAGGTTGGCAGATCGAATCCCTAGCGCTGCCTAACAGAGTGAGCTCCCGTGACTTGTCCCAGCTTCTGCCAACCTAGCAGTTCGAAAGCAGGTAAAAATGCAAGTAGAAAAACAGGAGCCACCTTTGGTGGGAAGGGAACAGCGTTCCGTGCGCCTTCAGCGTTGAGTGATGCCCGCCACATGACCACGGAGACGTCTTCGGACGGCGCTGGCTGTTCGGCTTTTAAACGGAGATGAGCACCGCCCCCTAGAGTCGGGAACGACTAGCACATATGTGCAAGGGGAGCCTTTATCTGTCCTTTGTCTTGCCAAACAACTCTAGATTTTTACAAAGATACTTTTTTTTTAAAAAAAAGCTTCCGTCGTGCTGCCATTCTTCCGCAGGATATATTTATCGAGAGAGGAAGGGGGAGAGATCTAATAACACGCCAGGTTTTTAAGCTTCATTCGTCTAGAAGAAGAAGAGGGGAAGGAAGGAAGAACTCCGCTGGGTATCCTTTCCACCGAGGCGAGGTCTTTTTGGCCAACCCACTGGGCCCAGCTGAAACTCGGACAATGAGACTTCCTGTTTGGGCGAAAGGAAGAGGAAGCACAGCGGGATTTTTCAGAGCCACCTTCCTGCTCGGCTAAGGGTTTCCTGCTGGGAGGGAAGACGAAATGAGAATAGCGCAGAAGGGAACGACGGGCTTCCCCTCTAAGCCCGAATCGCAAAAGACAAGTTACCAAAAAAGGAAGGCTGTAGCACCAAGGACCAGCCTATCGCTTAGTTCGCAAATTCCCAATTCCTCGATCCCTAAAAACTGTGTGTAGGACAATCTTCCAGTTCAAAGCTGGGACATAACTGTACAACATTGCTATTTTAGTCCATAGAGCAGTAATTGTCGTGACCCGTCAAAACCGCGTTCCACAAAAGCGCGGTCGACGAAAGCCCGTATGTGACGTCATCACAGCGCGACGAAAAAGATCGAAAAATTGAAATAAAAATTAAATTACAGCAAGCCGATTCACATAAAGGTAAGAGTTAGGGTTAGGGTTAGGTTAAGGGTTAGCGTTAGGTTTTTCGTTAGGTTAAGGGTTAGGTTTAGGGTTAGGTTTTTCGTTAGGTTAAGGGTTAGGTTTAGGGTTAGGTTTGGGGGGGTTAGGGTAAGGTTTTCGCTTTATTTTTACATTTTTCGATCTTTTTCGTCGCGCTGTGATGACGTCACATACGCGCTTTCGTCGACCGCGATTTTGTCGTCCACGGTTTTGTGGTGGAACCGTAATTTTAGTTTATTCAATTTGTATGCCGCCCTATTCGCGAGAGACTCAGCAAAATCTAAACGTTTTGAATTACGCGGACCTCTTCATTGCAGGATGCTAACAAGATACGTTAGTCCTGTGTGCCATGACGTAATAGTAAAATAATAGAGGTCTCAAGATCTAGGAGTTACCTGTGTTTCAAACCAGGTATCTATATAGTTTGTTGTTGTTGTTAGTTGCGAAGTTGTGTCCGACCCATCGCGACCCCATGGACAACGTTCCTCCAGGCCTTCCTGTCCTCTACCATCCTCTGGAGTCTATTTAAGCTCACGCCGGCTGTTTCGGTGACTCCATCTAGCCACCTCCTTCTCTGCCGTCCCCTTCTTCTTCTTTTGCCCTCCATCATTCCCAGCATGAGGCTCTTCTCCAGGGAGTCTTTCTTCCTTCTCATAAGGTGGCCAAAGTCTTTGAGTTTCCTCCTCAGGATCTGGCCTTCTCAAGAGCAGCCAGGGTGGATCTCCTCTAGGACTGACCCATTGGATGGCATTGCATTCCTTCTTCTTTTCCCCTCCATCGTTCCCAGCATGAGGCTCTTCTCCAGGGAGTCCTTCTTCCTTCTCATTAGGTGGCCAAAGTACTTGAGTTTCCTCTTCAGGATCTGGCCTTCTAAAAAGCAATCAGGATTGATCTCCTCTAGGACTGACCAGTTGGATGGCCTTGCAGTCCAAGGGACTCAATGCAGGAGTCTTCTTCTCCAGCACCAGAGTTCAAAGGCCTCCATTCTTTGGCGCTCAGCCTTCCTTATGGTCCAACCTTCCCAGCCATCCATTGCAACTGGGAATTCTATAATTCTATAATAATTTTATACAAAATAGTGAATATAGAATTCACTGTAGTTGGTGAAGTCTAAAATAAATGTAGTAGTATATACTATGTACGTAGGACTACATTTGCATAGTACATACTGCTATATATAAATACACCCGTAGTACATATTACTATGTACATGAAAAAGATGAGAAGGATAATTGCAATGCAGCCTACCACATGGCTGTATTTATACGTAGCATGTACTACATATGAATAGCCGAATGTACTACATGCACGGCATATTCTACTACATATAAACATAGCCATACTACATACTACCAGGCAAATAGTACATAATACATAACGTCTACATATAAATACTTCCACGTAATATGCTGTACTGTTGTTATCGTCATATTTTCATCTTCTCATCTTTCCTACTATCCTATTGGTATCTTACGATTTATCGCTTGCTGTTTGTATCTTATGAGTTGTGATCTATGACTTAATCGCTTTGCTGTTTGCCTGCGCAACGAGAGCTTATGCACCCGGAGACAAATTCTTTGTGTCTCCAATCACGCTTGGCCAATAAAGAATTCTATTCTATTCTAAATGGAATCTGGTCACGGGTGGGCTTCAAAAATCTTAACAAGGGGTTCTCTGCACGGTTGCTGGGTGGGTGTGGCCATAGTGGGTGTGGCCTAGGTCTTCTGCTCCATGAGGGGCCTTTCTGCCCTCCCTGGGCTCCGGCGGCTTTCCTCGAGCCTCCGGGCGGGGGGAGATGGCCTCCTCAACACTCCATTGGCCCTCTGGACTTCCCAAACTTCCGGTATGGCCGTTTTTTGCCCTCCCTGAGCCTCAGGATGAGCCTTACCTGCACGGGCCGCGTGGGGACTCCTGGGAGGGGCGAGGTGGGCGTGGCCAGCCAGGAGTGTGGCTTGGGGGTTCTCCAAACTGCGCAGAATCTTAGCTAGAGGTTCTCCCGAAACCCTGCCACCTCCAACCAGCCCACCCCTTGGATCTGGTGAAGGGCAGTTGGGCTATTGCTGAGAAGAATTGGGAGTTTTGGTAGAGTTGAACTAGGAGACCTCAAAATTACTCTTAGGATTTGCGGTTCTTGAGCGCCTTGTGGGTAAATTCCGTTTTCTTCCCTCTTTCACAGAGAACCCTGCTTTTCTCCTTAGGTCCGTATGCAAACCTTTTCATTTGTTTTTCCACGCCGCGAAATATAATGACTCTATTTTTTCCTTCTTTCTGGGCACTCTGCAAGGTTAGGGACGCATCTGCGTTGATTAGCCAACGGAAACAAGAGTTTGCATCGGAGGCGAGAAATTTGCATGTTACCTTGTTAAGAAATCATTTCCTGGTGATATTTCCTGATCATTGAGATACAATGCCCCTGTTTGTAGGTTTCCTAAGTGTGTGTGTGGGCAGGGGGGAGAGGAAGGGCTAGCCTTGATCTCTTTTTCCCCATTTTGCTCTGCAAGCCAGGATTGCTAACAATTCTTTTGCAAAGAGAGCAGGGGTGAAATCCAGCAAGTTCTCACAGGTTCTGGAGAACCAGTAGCGGAAATTTTGAGTAGTTCGAAGAACCGGTAGCAGAAATTTTGAGTAGTTCGGAGAACCGGCAAATGCCACCTCTGGCTGGCCCCAGAGTGGGGAGGGAATGGAGAGCTTGCAGTATCCTTCCCCTGCCACGCCCACCAAGCCACGCCCACCAAGCCACACCCACAGAACCGGTAGTTTAAAAAAAATTGAATTTCACCACTGAAAGAGTGGATGGCACAGGGGCCCTTTTAACACCTCTAGAGCATGTAATGGGACGCCGTGGCTCAATGGCTAAGATGCTGAGCTTGCCGATCGGAAAGGCCATCAGTTCAGCGGTTCGAATCCCCAGCGCCGCATAATGGAGTGAGCTCCCGTGACTTGTCCCAGCTCCTGCCAACCTAGCAGTTCGAAAGCACGTAAAAAAATGCAAGTAGAAAAATAGGAACCACCTTTGGTGGGAAGGGAACAGTGTTCCATGAGCCTTTGGCGTTGAGTCATGCCAGCCACATGACCACGGAGACGTCTTCGGGCAGCGCTGGCTCTTCGGCTTTGAAACAGAGATGACTCCCTTGGAGTCAGGAACGATTAGCACATATGTGCGAGGGGAACTTTCACTTTTACTAGAGCATGTAATAATAGTACAACCCAACCAATGTGGCTGTTTTCATAAACCGCGATCAGAACAAACTGGCTTAGTGCAGGGATGAGCAACTTGGTGGCTTTAGAGGACTGAAGTTCTCACACAAAGGGCCATCTCTTAACCCCTGAATTTAGACAGGATGTTTCACCGTTTCCTGAGTTTAGTGGGTGGGGGGGTGTTTATTTTTATTTTTAAACTATTTTAAGGCTTAGCTTTTTTGTCTTCTTTGCCGCCTCCATCTATGGGAAATTGTGTTGACGACTTTTAACAGCTGCGGTGTAGAGGAGGGGGAAGGTGGGCTTAGGGGACAGCACAGAAGTTGTTAACAAAAGCATCAGCTTAAGCTGGGGAAAAACAGGAAAGGGTGAGAAAGAAACTCAAGATTGTATTAGCCGGTGTGTCCTTGGCGTAAGATGGGAGGGAAGGAGATGCTTTCGTGTCATTCTGACCCAGAACCATAAAGTAAACCTCAGTCCTTCTTGATTTGCCTTATCTTAAAAATAAGAGCTGCACAAGCATATCAAAACTCGCCCGACATACATCAAAAGGTCTGCAAACGCTTAAAACGGACAGGCTATGGCTCACCCCGGAGGCTCTGGCATCTAACCACTGTGCCACCACTTTTAAGAGCCGTGGCGGCGCAGTGATTGGAAAGCAGTACTGCGGGCTGACTCTGCCCACTGCCAGCCGTTGGATCCTCACCAGGCTCAAGGTTGGCTCAGCCTTCCGTCCTTCCGAGGTGGGTCAAACGAGGCTCTGTAAACTGCTTCGAGAGGGTTGTAAAAAACACTGTGAAGCGCTATATAAGTCTAAGTGTTATTCCTTGGGAAGGGAAGGAGAAGATGGATGGATGAAGGAAGGAAGGAAGGAAGATGAGAAGCAAGGAAATGGAAAGGAGAAGGAAGGGAAGGAAGGAAGGAAGGAAGGAAGGAAGGAAGGAAGGAAGGAAGGAAGGAAGGAAGGAAGGAAGAAGGAAGGAAACTCTAGTGGCACAGTGGATAGAATACAATATTGCAGGTTAATTCTGCCCTCAACCAGAAGTTCAATGCTGACCGATTCACAGTTGGCTCAGCCTTCCATCCTTCCAAGGTCGGTAAAACGAGGACCCAGATTGTTGGGGGCAAGAGGTTGACTCTGTAAACCACTTAGAGAGGGCTGTAAAGCACTGTGAAGCGGTATATAAGTCTTAAGTGTTATTCCTTGGGAAGGGAAAGAGGAAGAGGAAGGAAGAAAGGTGAGAAGGGGATGGAAATGAGAAAGAAGGAAGGAAGCTGTAGTGGCACAGTGGTTAGAATGCCATATTGCAGGCTAACTCCGCCCACAGCCAGGAGTTCAATCTTGACCGGCTCACGGTTGACTCAGCCTTCCATCCTTCCGAGGTAGGTAAAATGAGGACCCGGATTGTTGGGGGCGAGAGGTTGACTCTGTAAACTGCTTAGAGAGGTTGTAAAAACACTGTGAAGCCGTATATAAGTCTAAGTGTTATTCCTTGGGAAGGGAAGGAGAAGATGAAGGAAGGAGAAGATGAAGGAAGGAAGGAAGGAAGGAAGGAAGGAAGGAAGGAAGGAAGGAAGGAAGGAAGGAAGGAAGGAAGGAAGGAAGGAAGGAAGGAAGGAAGGAAGGAAGGAAGGAAGGAAGGAAACTGTAGTGGCAGAGTGGTTAGAATACAATATTGCAGATTAATTCTTCCCACTGCCAGGAGTTCAATCCTGACCGACTCACGGTTGGCTCAGCCTTCCATCCTTCCGAAGTCAGTAAAATGAGGACCCAGATTGTTGGGGGCCAATATGCTAACATTTATAAAATGCTTAGAGAGGGCTGTAAAGTCCTGTGTGAAGCGGTATATAAGTCTTCAACGCTACTGCTCTTCTAAACTCGGTCCGCTGTTTGCAAAAGCTCCATACGTCTTTGGCAGCATCCCGGTAACTAAGCAACAAGAAAACCCCGCTCGGTTGAAAACCCGTCGGGAGTGGGGTTGGTTTCCCGGGCCCCCTTTTTGCCCCCGCAGCTCTGCATTCTCTCTCTCTGTCTCCCTCTCTCTCTCTCTCTCTGCCAGAAGTCAGCATCCTTCTGCTGCTGGTTTCTCACACTTTGCATTGTCTCTAGCCGAACGTTTTGCTCTCTGTCTGGTTCTCCGGGAGACGGTCTTTAGCCCCGCAGAATGTGGATTCAGTGATAAATGTTTAGACTTAATTGGTTTTTGTCTCCTTCGGTTCTTTATTTGGCTATTTATTTAAAGCAACCATATGGCCACCCACCTCAAACAGCAGGTAGGCAGCTTAACTATAAGTGTAGATAAAAGTCTCCCCCCTTTTTTAAAAAAATCAGCGTAGAACAAAGCCAGAGGCAATGAAAATAAATCTTACTGGCATCATCAATAGCAATAGCAGTTAGACTTATATACCGCTTCATAGGGCTTTCAGCCCTCTCTAAGCGGTTTACAGAGTCAGCATATTGCCCCCAACAACAATCCGGGTCCTCATTTTACCCACCTCGGAAGGATGGAAGGCTGAGTCAACCCTGAGCCGGTGAGATTTGAACAGCCGAACTGCAGAACTGCAGTCAGTTGAAGTAGCCTGCAGTGCTGCATTTAACCACTGCGCCACCTCGGCTCTAAGGTGGTTGGGCGTCCCGTCGCAACTCCGAAGCGGACGTTCTGGGCACCATTAACCGCCTTGAAATGAGAGTCTTTCCGGAGAGGAAGGTGAGAGCCATCTCAGGAAGGAAGGCGGTCCCTGAAAGGAGATCTCCTTAGATCAGCGGTCAGCAAACTGGTGGTCCGCGAGAATTTGGAGGTCCGCAGAAAATTTATTTCCATTTTCTATATTGCACTGAATCAGGGGTCCTCAAACTACGGCCCTGGGATGGATATGTGCAGTGAACGTTTGTGTGACTACAGAGAGTGTGTGTGTGTGGGGGGGTGTTTTTGCCCTCCCAAGCTCTGGAGGCTTTCCCCGAGCCTCCAGAAGGGTGAAAACTGCCTTCCCCGGGTTCCGGAAGCTGGAAATGGACCCTTGGGACTTCCGGTACTTCCAGTAGACCGATTTTTCACCCTCCACAGGCTCCGGAGAGTTTCCTTGAGCCTCCAGGAGGGCAAAAATGGCCTTCCCCAGGCTCTTTGGGGACTCCTGGTCTACAGAGATCCTCAGTCATCCAGGTCATGGTTGTTTTTATATATGTATTTTCGTAGATTTTCACGGGTGTAGACGTATGCTGGTTTATAGTTTATACTTTATAGTTTATTTATTTGTATGCCACCCTTTTCCCTGGGGGGACTCAGGGCGGCTCACAATCAAAAGGAAGGGGGGACACAGACTTTTACATATAAGACAGTACATGATTAAAACGCAACATTCATACCATTCGGGCGGGTTACAATCTTTAGCCCCAGGCCTGACGGGATAGCCAGGTTCTAAGGGCCGTGCGGAAGGTCTGGAGGGTGGTGAGGGTACGAAGCTCCACGGGGAGATCGTTCCATTGGGTCGGGGCTACCACCGAGAAGGCTCTCCTCCACGTGGTGGCCAGTCGGCATTGGCCAGCGGATGGAACTCGGAGGAGGCCTAAACGATGAGATCTAATGGGTCATGTGGAGGTGATCGGCAGTAGGCGGTCTCTCAAGTAGGCGGTCTTGTTGTATTCGGGTCTTTTCCCATGTAAGATTGAGATTGTCTTGGCAACGTTTCGGCGAGGTCCCACTCGCCATCCTCAGGCTGGTGTTTTTGGCTCAAAGCGTGATCGGAGCTGCCGTCTTTCTATAAATATTGTTGGGGTGTGTGTGGAGTGCTGGCTTTGTTGCCGTAAGCGGGTTGGTTGGCTGCGTTGTTACATCTTGATTAGTTGATGGAGTTGATGTATGCAGTCTTGACTTACAAAACAGCCGACTAATCTGCATGCATCAACTCCATCAACTAATCAAGATGTAACAACGCAGCCAACCAACCCGCTTTCAGCAACAAAGCCAGCACTCCACACACTCCCACCAATATTTATAGAAAGACGGCAGCTCCAATCAATCACGCTTTGCTCGCACAAGCACGAAGCCGAAGACACCAGCCTGAAAATGGCGAGTGGGACCTCGTTGAAATGTCGCCAAGATACTCTCAATCTTACACGGTAAAAGACCTGAATACACCAAGACCTGCACATATATATATATATATATATATGTATGTATATATGTATGTATGTATGTATGTATGTATGTATGTATGTATGTATGTATGATGTATGTGTATGTATATATATATATATATATACACACACACACATATACATATACATAGATACATACATACATACATACATACATACATACATACATGCATGCATGCATGCATACATTATTTTTTTTGCTGATAAATGAAGGGAGACTGGTATAGATCTATTTCAAGCTATATAGCTCTCATCAGCTAGCCATACCCTTACTGGGATTTGAACCTGGTCTGTTTTTACATATTAGACAGTTGTATTAACCTCTAAGCCACAAGCTCTCCTTCCTCATCAGCTGAGCCAGGGGAATGATTATGATTATGCTTTGACAAAACACCTAATATATATATACATATATGTGTGTGTGTGTGTGTGTGTGTTTTATTGATACTTTTTAAAAATATACATAAAAACCTCTCTATCTATCCGAGCAACTTGTTGTGTGGGTACAATTAGTTTTCAGTAAGAGATACGACAATAATCCTAATCATAATAAACAGTCTGTTCAAATAATGCAGCCGTCCGGCACGGGAGCCGTTGTCCACCTATAATCCAACCGTCCTCTTTCCGGCACCCGCCTTACTCTTGACCCTGTTGCCTTCCAGAGAAGAGAAGATGACGGCGGCCCGCATCAGGAAGTGCCACAAATGCGCCACCGGCTTGATCAAATCGGAAGGCTGCAACCGCATGTCGTGTCGTTGCGGGGCCCAGATGTGCTACCTCTGCCGAGCTGCCATTAACGGGTACGACCACTTCTGCCAGCACCCTCGTTCCCCGGGAGCCCCGTGTCAAGACTGTGCCAGGTGTTCCCTTTGGACGGACCCCACGGTAAGTGCCTAGGACACCCCTGGATTTCTTCCCCAAGGTCCTCTCCACCATCCCAAGGGGGTTGACTCCACGAGTGTCCAGCTTCGTTTAAAAAGTGCCATTCCTTAGCACCCTTCATGAGTGGTGGTGGTAGTGGCGTCATCCTCTTATCTATCTCCTCTATCCAGGGGTCCTCAAACTACGGACCATCAAAGCCGTTAATTCGGGCCGCACAGGACCATGAGGCTGCCCCGCCCACCTGCCAGTCTCCACCCTTCGGCCGAGCGCAGGACACCTTCGCGAGCCCCACCTAGTCACATGACCTCCTAGCCATGCCCACCCAGCTGGTCCACCCCTTTCCCCCCAACAGTCTAAGGGACCATGAATTAGCTCCCTGTTTAAAAAGTTTGAGGACCACCTGATCTTATCGGAGTAGGGGAAACCAGGAAGATGCCCCCACTCCCGAGACGTCCAGGGATGCCAAGAGTTGTGGTGGCACAGTGGTTAGAGTGCAGTACTGCAGGATGCTTCTGCTGACTGCCGGCTGCCTGAAATTTGGCAGTTCGAGTCTCACCAGGCTCCAGGTTGATGCAGGTCGACTCAGCCTTCCATCCTTCCAATATGGGTAAAATGAGGACCCAGATTGTTGGGGGAAAGAGGCTGGCTCTGTAAACTGCACTATGAAGCGGTATATGTCTAAGTGCTATTGCTATTGCTATTGCTCTTCCTTTCCTTTCCCTTCCTTCCATCCATCCATCCATGGTGCACAGTGATTAGAATGCAATATTGCAGGCTAATTCTGCCCACAGCCAGGAGTTCAATCTTGACTCAGCCTTCCATCCTTCCAAGGTGGGTAAAATGAGGACCCAGATTGTTGGCAAATAGGCTGACTCTGTAAACCGCTTAGAGAGGCTGTAAAACACTGTAAATCAGTATATGTCTAAGTGCTAAGTGGGAAGGCAGGCAGGCAGGCAGGCAGGCAGGCAGGCAGGCAGGCAGGAAGGAAGGCAGGAAGGAAGGAAGGAAGGAAGGAAGGAAGGAAGGAAGGAAGGAAGGAAGGAAGGAAGGAAGGAAGTCCTAGTGGCACAGTTGTTACAATGCAGTGTTGCAGGCTAACTCTGCCCATTGCCAGGAGTTCGATCCTGACCGGCTCATGGTTGACTCAGCCTTCCGTCCTTCCGAGGTGGGTAAAATGAGGACCCAGATTGTTGGGGGAAAAAGGCTGACTCTGTAAACCGCTTAGAGAGGGCTGTAAAAGCACCGTGAAGCGATATATATACCTAAGTGCTAAGTGGTAGTGTTACTTTAGGATCTCTCTGTGTTTATTGAGCGTCTGTCTGTCTGTCTATCTATCTATCTATCTATCTATCTATCTATCTATCTATCTATCTTTCTCCAATCTTTCTAACGTCTCTCTAAATATGGGAATGTTTAGTCTTGACAAAGATAAGGACTAGGGATGACATAACAGTGTTCTAATGTCAAAGGGGCTGCCCCAAAGAAGAAGAGGGAGTCAAACTATTCTCCAAAGCACCTGAGGGCAGGACAAGAAGCAATGGGTGGAAACTAATCAAGGAGAGAAGCAACTTAGAACTAAGGAGAAACTTCCTGACAGTGGGGACAATTAACCAGTGGAACAACTTGAAGTTGTGGGTTTCTCCAGCACTGGAGGTTTCAAAGAAGATGTTGGATAACCTTTTGTCTGAAATGGTCTAGGGCAGGGGTCTCCAACCTTGGCCACTTGAAGACTTGTGGACTTCAACTCCCAGAATTCCTCAGCCAGCTTTGCTGACTGAGGAATTCTGGGAATTGAAGTCCACAAGTCTTCAAATGGCCAAGGTTGGAGACCCCTGGTCTAGGGCTTCCTGCCTGAGCAGGGGGTTGGACTAGAAGACCTCCAAGGTCCCTTTCAACTCTGTTACTCTTATCTTCTCCGCGCTCTTGTCCTGCTGGGTGTCCTTTCCCCATTTCAACCCTGCCTCTCTGCCTTCACTTTTCCACTTTCTCGGCGAGATTCGGCTGGGCTCCGTCACCGTTTCCCAATTGCTGTTGGGACGATCCCTGGTTTAATATGGGAATGATCTGTCTCTCTTTTTTTTTAAAGTCCTTGTTCTCCTCCTCCCTCCGAACATCCATACATCATGAAAGCATTTTGAGCTTATTGGGAACAGCTGTGCCCACACATGGAGAGAGAGAAAAAAAATTGGGGGGGGGGAGAGATCTATATATGCCTGCATATCAAATTACAGATGGAAGGACCCAGTTCCTAGTGACTCATGGGAAAAACGCCACTTTTAAATATAACTCCCTCCATCCTGAAATAATTAGCCAGTTATTCCGGCTTGATACAAAGACTGTAAATATATCTTGTAAGAGAAAATTTTTGTTTTATTTCGGGGTTTTGTTTCTGAGCTGGAAAGGAATACGTCTGCTGGGGGAAGCTTCAGCAATCAAGATTGTCTGGCAGTTTGATCGGGGGGGATTTTGCTTCTCTACTCTCTTTCTGGTCTTTGTGGGGGTTTTTCCCCCTCCCTCTTTAGTTTTCTGCCTCCCCCCCCACCCCCCCAAGTCACGGCTAGCCTGGAGACTTCCAGTCCCGAGCAGAGCTGGGCAACCTGAAGCCTCAGGGGCCGTGAGCCTTAGATCAGGGGTGTCAAAATTGGATTTCTTTGAGGGCCAGTTCAGCATTGTAGCTCTCCTCTGTGGGCTGGCTGGGATGGGGGAAAGGAGAGGGGATGGATGCCTCTTCCAGCACCCTGCCAACCAAAACGGGATGCAGGAGGGCTGCGTGCCCCACACCCCACACCCCGTTTGGCTGTCAGAGGCACCATGGGCTGCTCCTTCGCTATTTCCATAATTTGGTATTTCACCGTAAGAAGTTCTCTCTGTCTGTTTGGAGTAGGAGAGAGAGAGAAAGAAGCAAGCCATTCTGGAGGAAGGAGTTTTGGAAGGAGGGTGCGAGGGAGGGAGGGAGGGAGGGAGGGAGGGAGGGAGGAAGGAAGGAAGGAAGGAAGGAAAACTTTTTATCATAGCAACCCATTTTGGAGAGGGAAATTTTGGAAGAAAGGAAGGAGGGCAGAGGGAGAGAGAAAAAAAGAAAGGAAAGAAAGAAGAAGGAAGGAAGGAAACTTTATGTTAGCAACCCATTCTGGAGAGGAGAATTTTGGAAGGAAGGAAGGCGGGAGGGAGGGAGGGAGAGAAAGGAAAGAAAGAAAGAAAGAAAGAACAGAAAAGAAAACTTTTTACCTTAGCAACCTGTTCTGGAGAAAGGAATTTTGGAAGGAGTGAGTGAGAGAGAGAAAGAAAGAAGAAAACTTTTTTTTATCTTAGCAACCCATTCTGGAAAGGGGAATTTTGGAAGGAAGGAAGGAAGGCAGGAGGGAGGGAGAGAGAAAGAAAAGGAAGGAAGGAAGGAAGGAAGGAAGGGAGGAAGGAAACTTTTTATCTTAGCAACCTGTTCTGGAGAGGGGAATTTTGGAAGGAAGGAAGGCGGGAGGGAGGGAGAGAGAAAGGAAAGGAAGGAAGAAAGAAAGAAAGAAAGAAAGAAAGAAAGAAAGAAAGAAGAACATTTTTTTACTTTAGCAACCTGTTCTGGAGTGGGGAATTTTGGAAGGAAGGAAGGAAGGAGGGAGGGAGATAGAGAGAGAGGGGGGAAAGAAAGAAAGAAAAAGAAAGAAAGAAAGAAAAACTTTTTATCTTAGTAACCTGTTCTGGAGAAAGGAATTTCAGAAGAAGAGAGCGAGAGAGAGACAGAAAGAAGGAAGAAAACTTTTTATCTTAGCAACCCGTTCTGGAGAGGGGAATTTTGGAAGGAGTTCTCGTGGCTTTGTTCTACAGCTGATAGCTACAAATCTTCCTTTTTAACGCCGTCCCTTGTAAACGTCAGCCGATCCTCCAGCCACATATGCGCACATGTGCTTCGCATTCTCCTCTCCACAAACATCCCAGAAGCATCACAAGGGCAACCTTGAAAGGATTCATATCCTGGCTGTCGCACGCCAAGGAAGTCACTCGCGAGCGGCCATTGCAGCAGGCGGGAAGAAAGACCCACAAAAGTTCCTTTTGGCCTAGTGACCAGCTTGGAAGATCCGTGAAAATATAAATTAGTGACTTAATGAATCCAGGAACAAATTTCAGTTGGGCTGAATCATCTTTCTTTTTCTTTCTTTCTTTCTTTCTTTCTTTCTTTCTTTCTTTCTTTCTTTCTTTCTTTCTCTCCCTCTCCTGTTCCATTTCTTTCTCTCATGCACGTGCACACTTTCTCTTTCTCTCTCTTTCTTTCTTTCTCCTGTTCCATTTCTTTCTCTCATGTGCATGCACACTTTCTCTCTCTATCTCTCTTTCTCTCTCTCTTTCTTTCTCCTGTTCCATTTCTTTCTCGTACTCGCATGCTTTCTCTCTCTCTCTCTCTCTCTCTCTCTCTCACACACACACACACACACACACACACACACACACACACACACACAATAAATCCTCCTGCCAAAATGCTATTTGGTTCCCATCAAACATTAAAAAGGGGGAGTGGGTGGGAGAGAAAAGGCTTTGACACAATTTCCAGACATGTTTTTTATGAAATCCAAATTGGGAAACTGGCAAGCTTCTATATCATCCCTTTGTGTGTGTGTGTGTCTCTCTCTCTCTCTTTGTGTGTGTGTGCTGGGGTGTGCAAACATGTTCAGCTGAGACCGCATGTTTCCTAGGGGTTCCTCCAGATCCAGAGGATTTTCCACATTACAGGAAAGGGAAAATACAGGAAGACGTTAAAAAGGGAAGAAATGAAAACAAGATGTCCAACGGATTATTATAATTTTATTTTTTTGTAATGGGATGGCCATTTGTTTCCAACTAGTTTTTCAGTTTACATGAGTTTCTTCGCCCTTAGCATTTTTCTCATGTTAGCAGTCCATTGAGTCTACATTCAGAATATATATATATATATTTAAAGTCACAACCCCTGGTATGGCCAAATATGGGAGGAAGATCGCACTTCCATTCCCTGTCCTTCGGCTCGTCACAAGAGACCATCCAGACAGAAACCCAATATTTTTTACTGTTGCCTTTTTGTTACATTTGTTATATTTGTGCTGATAAATAAATAAAGGGAGACTAGTATAGATCTATTTCAAGTTATTTAGCTGTCATCAGCTAGCCATACCCTTACTGGGATTTGAACCTGTGCTCTATTGCCTCTTAGGCAGAGTTCCTCCTATATTTGAGCATACCAGGGGTTGTGACTTTAAATATATACCTTTCACCCTGGCCTGGCTGATAAGGAGTCGGAGCTCTGTAGCTCAATGGTTAACACTTCTGCCTAAGAGGCAATAGAGCACAGGTTCGATTCCCAGCAAGGGTATGGCTAGCTGATGAGAGCTAAATAGCTTGAAATAGATCTATACTAGTCTCCCTTTATTTATTTATCAGCACAAATATAACATACACACACACACACACACACACATATATATATATATGACTGTTGTTATGTCGATTTATTGACTTTCGGGGAAAGAAATGGCAAAGTGAGGAAAGTGCAGTTGATGAATAGGGTCAACCTATTCTCCAAAACACCCGAACGCCAGACAAGGAACAATGGATGGAAACTGATCCAGGAGAGATTCAACCTGGAAATAAGGAGGAATTTTCTGACAGTGAGAACCATCAACCCATGGAACAGAAGTTGCCTTCTGAAGTTGTGGGAGCTTCATCCCTGGAGGTTTCCAAGAAGGGACTGGACTGCCCTCTGTCAGAAATGGTGTAAGGCCTCCTGCTTGAGTATGGGGTTGGACTAGATGACCTCCAAGGTCCCTCCCAACTCTGTGAATCTGTAAAGAACAGAAGTTGCCTTCGAAGGTTGCGGGAGTTTCATCCCTGGAGGCTTTCAAGAAGAGATTGGGCTGCCATTGGTCAGAAATAGTATAGGGTCTCCTGCTTGGGCGGGGGGGGGTTGGACTAGATGACCTCCAAGGTCCCTTCCAACTGTGTCCATCTGTTAAATTTGAGAAGGAGAAGAATGAGGATTGTTCAGAAGTGCCTCCGGGCAGTCACTTCCCTCAGGGGAAGACCTCAAGGCATGCTTTGAAGTCTTGTGGATGAAATTTCAGGAGCCAAGAGACGCAGGGGGTAGCGGTGAAATATTTTTCAGTCCTGGAGTCGGGGATGATCCGCCGTGAACACACATCAGCAGACCCCGAGCCAAGGTCTGAAAACGCATGTGTGCAAAATAAATTAGATTTTTTTCTCCCCCTCTTAATTTATTAGAGCAGAAGCCGCGGGGGGGGGGGCTTCTTCGTTCAGCCTCGCGGGTTTTCCTTTTTATACACTGTGCACGTATAAGTTTAAGCGTCTCGACCCAGATCTCTCGTGATCCATCCTGGCTCTCCCTCTCTCTTACAGGAGGACGACGAGAAGATCATCCAGGAAATTCAGAAGGAAGCGGAAGAAGAGCAAAAGAGGAAGAACGGAGGTTGGTTTTAAACTTTGCGTGGAACGGAGAGAAGCATGAGAAGCCGCGTTAGGTGGGAATATTCGTCTTTCCCAATAAAGGAGAATGTTTTTAGCTCAGGGTCCTTGGTGCTCTCTGAGCTGGGTGGTTTTCTTGCAGGCGTTCCATGACCAAATTAGGTAGCAGCATCAGTGCTAGAAGGGAGTGCGGTTTGCAGAGAGATGGGGGAGGAGGAAGAGGAGGAGGAGGAGGAACTGTGGGATCCTTGGTGCTCTCTGAGCTTGGTGGTTTTCTTGCAGACATTTCATGGCCCAACTAGGCAACATCATCAGTACAGCAACACCAATGATGACCAAACTAGGTGGCATCATCAGCTCTAGAAGGGAGTGGGGTTGTGGACAGGAGAAAGGCAGGAAGGAGGAGAGGAGTGGGAAAGGAGAGGCAGAGAAGGGGAGGAAGAGGTCTATAGAATCCTTGGTGCTCTCTGAGCTTGGTGGTTTTCTCGCAGACTTTTCATGACCCAATTAGGGAACATCATCAGTGCTAGAAGGGAGAGAGGTTTGGAGGGAGAAGGAGGAGGAGGAGGGAGAAGAAAAAGAAGAAGAGAGGAGGAAGAAGAGGAAGAGAAGGATGACAACTGTGGGA
The DNA here is from genome assembly GCF_051295495.1 of Thamnophis sirtalis. Classification (NCBI taxonomy): domain Eukaryota; kingdom Metazoa; phylum Chordata; class Lepidosauria; order Squamata; family Natricidae; genus Thamnophis; species Thamnophis sirtalis. The sequence goes on along the minus strand of NW_028261394.1, from coordinate 4,769,992 downwards.
TCCTTGGTGCTCTCTGAGCTTGGTAGTTTTCTCGTAGACCTTTCATGACCCAACTAGGGAACATCATCAGTGCTAGAAAGGAGAGAGGTTTGCAGGGAGGAGGAGGAGGAGGGAGAAGAAAAAGAAGAAGAGAGGAGGAAGAAGAGGAGGAGGAGGAGGACAACTGTGGGATCCTTGGTGCTCTCTGAGCTTGGTGGTTTTCTTGCAGACTTTTCATGACCCAACTAGGGAACATCATCAGTGCTAGAAGGGAATGGAGTTTATGGAGAGGAGGAGAAGGAGGAGGAGGAGGAGGAGGAAGAAGAACAATAGAGAAGGAAGAGGAGGAGGAGGATGACTGTGGGATCCTTGGTGCTCTCTGAGTTTGATAGTTTCCTTGAAGGGATTTCATGACCCAACTAGGGAACATCATCAGTGCTAGAAGGGAATGGAGTTTATGGAGAGGAGGAGGAGGAAGAGGAGGAGGAGGAGGAGGAGGAGGAGGAGGAGGAGGAGGAGGAGGAATAATAATAATAATAATAATAATAATAATAATAATAATAATAATAATAATAATAATAATAATAATAATAATAATAATAATAATAATAGAAGAGTTGTAGGCTCCTTGTTGCTCTCTGAGCTTGGTGGTTTTCTTGCAGACCTTCCATGACCCAACTAGGGAACATCATCAGTGCTAGAAGGGAGTTGGGTTTGCAGGGAGGAGGAGGAAGACGAGGAAGAGGAGGAGGATGAAGAACAATAGAGAAGGAAGAGGAGGAGGAGGATGATGACTGTGGGATCCTTGGTGCTCTCTGAGTTTGATAGTTTCCTTGCAGGGATTTCATGACCCAATTAGGGAGCATCCTCAGTGCTAGTCCATATTTGTCGCTAAAGAAATATAGACCAAGATCCACCCAGATGACCTGGTTGCATCATCCTAATACAAGGAAACCCATTCAAACAGGGCACCCATAACTCTTTTGAAGTGATCACCTCCTTGTCTATCTTATCTTACTTACATATATATATGTGTGTGTGTTCGTTTGTTTTCTTTTGCAGAAAACAGTTTTAAGCGGATCGGCCCTCCGGCAGAAAAACCCGCGGAGAAGATCCCACGGATCGAAGCCATCCCCAGGCCGGTTCCCCAGAACTTCCACCACCACCACCACCACCACCAAATGCGCCCCTACCCCTTCGGTCACCCCCCTTTCCCCTTGGCCCCCGTGCACCCCCTGTACAACAACCTGGGGCCCATCAACCTGGGGCCCATCCCGGCCCCTTACGTCCCCCCACTCCCCAACATGAGAGTGAACTACGACTTCCCCCCAATGAACCTGCAGTTGGAGCCCAACCTCCCTATGCACTTTGGGCCTCAGCCTCGGCATCGGTTCTGATCCCGCTTCCGGGATAGGCGCCGTTCCTTCCGGAACTTTGCTGCAGGGAAAGTCCACACACACTGGTTGTCGACGGTCGCTCCCGCCCGCCCGCTTCCACGAAACTACAATGTCCATCTGGGCTCCTGTTCCTTCCCGCCTCCTGTCTCTCTCAGTTCAAAGGTCCGTTCCCCCCCCTCCCTGCCCTCCGCTAGGTGCAGGGGAGCCCTAGATTGCAATAAGGGTTTATCCCGGCGCTGTTTTAATTTTTTCTCCAGGTGCTCACGCTATTCGAGAAGAGGGGCTTCTGCAGGAGTTGGGTGGGAGGACGGGGGGCGACATTATGGCCCAAATGCGTTCTAGGTCAACCAAATTTGTCCTGGTCAACTTCTTCCATTAGCTGTAGGGCCTCCCAATATCTGAACCCCCAAAAGAGGTTGAAGATAGCTGGGGAGCTCTTTGGAATATTTGAAACACTCAAGTGGCGGTCCTTAGTTCCCAGAAAACCAGGCGTGGCGAGTGTGTGTGTGTGTGGTTTTCTTTTCTTTTTTTGGCTTAGATCTTCCACCGCTTCCTCCTCCTGCTAGGAAAAGCAGGGGACAGATTCCGGGGTCTCCTAACGCGAGCTGGGAGAGACCCCTCGGGAATTTGACGCACCTCGATTGCAGCTCAAAGGGGGAGCTTTGAAAAGATGAACCGGATCGGTCTTGAAATTAAATTGGCGGTTGTGGCCATCGCCGTGGCCGGCTGCCGCTTTTCGGTTATTCGTGTCTGGAGTTGGAGCCCCGATTTGGCTGTTGACGCTGCAGCCTCGTGGAGGTTTCCTCCGTTGTGCGTGGAACGAAGGGATGTAGGGCTGCCCTACAAAAGGGGCCAGAAATATTGGGGGTTCTGGAGAGAGACAGGTGCGCAGTTGGGCTGGGCCTCCTCCGCTTTTCCTCTGGCGTTAGGGTGAATGCTCGGGTTGCTCCCCACAGCTGGGAGAAGTGCCCTTGGGCCCTCCACCCCTTACCTGTGGGAGCACATGGCTCTAAGCTCCCTTATGCATCCTCCATCTCTTGAAACCCAGGTGCGAACAGGTAGCCCAGAAGCTAGATCTGTGGTCTCAACGTTTAGGTCTTGGGCTCTTCCACAGAACTGTTTAAGTGCTGACTTCAGTTTCTCAACCTGAGCAGCTTTAAGAGGAGTGGACTTCAACTCCCAGAGTTCCTCAGCAAGCTGTGGGAATTGGAATCCATCCATCTTAAAGCCCAGCATTCCCAGCCATCTTAAAACAGCCCAGGCAGGGGTGAAACGCTCTGCCGTCTGCGACCGCTTCGCTTCGCTACCAGTTCGCTTCGTGGGCGTGCGCACCGCCGGCGCTACCGCGCAGCGCTGAAAAAGGATTTAAGAACCCTTTTCAGAGTCTGCAAAGGTAAATAGAGCAGCAAGGGGGAACAGCCATAACGCACAATTTAGATTTGCTAGAAAACAGTCTTTCCTGCTTTCTAGTGAATATAAACCGCACGGCACAGCTGATCATCGGAACTACCGATTCATCCAAACCAGTAGTAAAAAAAAAATGCTACCGGTTCGGTTCCGAACCGAACCGGTAGCATTTTTTTTTTACTACTGGTTTGGATGAACCGGTAGTTCCGACGATCAGCTGTGCGTACAATCAGCTGTGCTGCCCGATTCTCACGCAGCTGATTGTCGGAACCAAACCGGTAACTGAACTAGCAGTTTCAGGCGAACCGGTAGCATTTTTTTTTACTACTGGTTTGGATTAACCGGTAGTTCCGACGATCAGCTGTGCGTACAATCAGCTGTGCTGCACGATTGCCACGCAGCTGATCGTCCGAACCGGTAGGTGAACTACCAGTTTCAGGCGAACCGGTAGCATTTTTTCCACTACCGGTTTGGGCGAACCTGTAGCATTTCATCCCTGCGCTCAGGTTGAGAAAGCCATGGTCTAGATCAGTTGGATGGACGGATAGTGACTGTTCTCCAAATGTTCATGCTCCCCCAGATCTCCCCTTCCATCTTCAGAACACCTGTAGCCCCCTTCGGTCCTCCGTGGTTGGGAAAGAGGGCTGACCTCAGAAAGGTCCTGCGTGATCAGCGGGAGCTTGGAGGACAAGGAAGTGAGCACCACGACTGGTTCTCGTAATTTCAGGAAGGAAAACTTCCTTGTCTTCAGAAACAGCTTCCCTTCCCCGAACCTTCCAGCCACCCCACATCAGGTTGATGACCCTCAGCTCTGAAGTTTTGGCCAGGGAGGGTCTCTCTGGGTCAGAAGCCTGGAAGCTGAGGGCCTCTTGCATCTTGGCAGACACCAGGGTTTTTTTGGGGGGGTGGGAATATTGCAGAAAACGGCTTTCTCTCTTTTCTTTTCCTAAACATAAATCCCAACCGAGGGAATCTTCCTCGCAGCTTCCAGCTCAAAGCAATAGTAATACAAAAAAGATGTGGTTGAATCTGGGCTGGCTCTTGTTTGTCTCCCAGATCGCTCCCTCCCTCCCTTTTTATTTTTATTTTATTTTATTTTCAAATTTCCCTCCTGAGAAAAAAAACTTATTATTATTCCTTGTACGGCAGGATCCTTTTGGCCATAGCGAACCCGTAAATATTGTCATTTCGTCTTCCCTCTCCGTTTAAGAGTGGAAAAGAATCTGGGAACCGCCAGGGAAATGAAGCCAGACAGCTGTTTTTCAAGAGTTTCCCTCCCTGATTCTAGCTACCTGTTTTTTTTCCACGCCATATTATCAAGCCAGCTTTTTTTAAATGTGCGTTTGTTTTTCCTCCTGGATACCCCAAACGGTCGACATTCTCCCCTTTCCCTGCTTTTCCTTCTGGACGTGATCATGCATACTCTTTTTACCGAGAGCTTTTTCTTTCAAATTATTCTGAAATAAACCTTGGAGGCTTCGAATAGCTGCTCACTTCCAGGGCAGGGAGGGGGGGGGGAGGGTTTCACAACCCAGTGTGTGTATGTGTAGGTCTTTGTGGCCCACACATAATCCCCGATCGATCAGACTGATCCATTAGCCGAACGTTCCCATGGCAAATTTGGGACCCTTTTTTTCCTTGGTGAGAAAAAGTTTGATGCGCCCGACGGTAAAAACGCATCTCCGTATTGGGACTGGCTGGGGATTTAATCCGAGAGGAGCCATATTTTCCCAAAGTTCTTCCATCCCAAAGTTTTTTCTGTTGTCTTCCAAGTGTCGCCACTTCTGGCCCCAACTTAACCACGTAGATTCAAAATCGGGTGTGTTTTTTTTTCCTTTGCTGCCGTTCGGCCACGGAAACCAAGCCCACGAAACACATCAAGTCCGAGCTGATCTTGATACTGTGCTAAATGGATCTTATTCAGGTTTTTAAAGTCGGCACCTTAATCTTAAAACTGTTGGACTTCTTTGAGGTAGAAATTGTTGACTTATCAGTACATCGCTCTCATATATATATATATATATGTAAAATAATTTTGCTACCACTTAAAACCTAAAAGGGACCTGTTCTCGTGGAAGTGCTTGAGTTTTAGAAAGAATCCTCATTCCTGGGAAATTAAGTTCTTTTGCATCTTAAAGCTTCGTTTCTTTAAAAAAACAACAACCATATTCTGGATAGGTTTTGGCTATTTGGACTAGATTTAAACTGGAAAGGAGTTGCATCCTTCGTTTTGCTCCTACATCATTCATCTGCTGATGCAGAAATTCCTTTCTCCCCTCTCCTTCCTCTGCTTCAAGTTCCAGATAATTAGCACGGTTTTTTCCGCTGGTTAAAGGCTGAATTTATTTACTTCTGGTTGTGGAAAAACCCAACCTGCCTCTTAGATCTCATCTCTGTACTTGAACTAGGAGTTGGAACAAGGTTGCCACTAACAAGTGAGAATTCCTTCATCATTTAACTCAAGAGGTGACCTTGGCTATTTTAAAACCTGTGGATTTCCAACTCCCAGAATTCCCCACTCAGCGGAAGATCCTTGCCGAAGTTAAATTCTGGGAATTGAAGTCCACGGGTCTTAAAAAGTTGCTGAGAAAGTTGGAGAGCCCTGATTTAACGAAGTAATTTCTTATTTCCATTTTCTCTGCTTCAGGGAAATGGTTTAGAGAAGGAAAAGCCCAGGCTCTCTCTCCATCACTAGCCATGCTCACCTCAGCATCTTCTAGAGAACTTCAGCTGGCCCACTCAACGGTGACATGTCTGTTTCTTGGGCTTTCCTTGAGGCCAAGTCTCCCAATTCATTTGAGGAAGAAAAATATGGGTAGGAAGAAAGGTCCAAAGCATCAGGGAAAAGTTATTGACAAAAAACATCTGACTCCCATCGGCTCTTTGCTTTTTCCAAAACTATCTACCTCAGGGGTGTCCAAACTTGGGAACTTTTAAGACTTGTGGACCAGGGGAATTCTGGGAGTTGAAGTCCACAAGTCTTAAAAAGTTCCCAGGTTTGGACACCTCTGATCTACATGAAAAAGGAAGAAACAGCGTGCCCAAAACATCTCCAGAACTTTCCAGGTTATCAATTCCCACTGAGATGATTGATTGATTGATTGATTGTTTGGTCCGATCTGCAGCAGGTAACGTCATACATTTTTAAAATAAAACAAACCCTGACTATTCAAAACTTGGAAGATGAGAAGGTTGTTTTGGCTACCACACCTCCAGAGGTTGTGCCAATAAAATGGGAGGCCACCTGCGGTCTTACCTTTGTCCCTTCCGAAGAAAACCCACTCCTACCAAGGTTTGGGCGAAGAGATTTAACAAATCTGACCAGCCTTTAGATTCTTCTTTAATTTTTTTAATTTTTGTCCCTTTCTGGATTCGGGGCTCCAGCAATACGATCGATTAAGTCTGCGAGGTTGCGGGTGTGAATTTTCCTCTCTGCTTTTTTTTTTTTCACAAATCTTTTTCTCTTAAAACTCCTGGATGTTGTCAGTTGGCCTAATTCTGTCTTTTTCCCCCCCTCTCTTCTTTCACCTGAATCTTCCCCTCGAATCTTTTAAACGGACATGCCTAGGTGTGGGAAGTTACTCGGGTGGAGGGTGGAATTTGTATGAAAATCCCATTTTTTGCCGGGGGGTGGTGGTGGTGAGGTGTTTTTTAATTGGTAGCTTCTTTTTTATATATATGCATATATATATATATATAAATATATACGGTATAGAGTATCTATCTCGCTGAAAGCATTGATTGCATCTTTTTACGGGTAGACAAGGAGAAGTATATGGATTCCGCTCCCCCCCCCCAACTTTGACATTTTAATAGGTACTTTCAATTATCAGTTTTGCAGTGTTGCGTTTAACTTGCCTTAAAAGGTGGAGAGAGAAATTTAGCATTTGCACTTAGCAAAAAAGAGAGAGAGAGAAATTAATTTAAAGGAGCAAAGCCCTATCAACGGAAAGAGTTGCATGTTCTACAACTTTGTATAACACAGCTGAAAACTAAATAAAATAAAATAAAAAATAAAAGACCCAAAACCAGGAGAGCGGGGGGAAAAAAAAAGAATATTTTTCTTTACCCTTCTGGTAGGAAACCGTTCTAATCCGCGTGTAAAAAGTTTCTGTATTATATTGTAATTTCGATTTTTTTTTTTTTTTTGTAATTAAAAGAAAATTTGTGCTCCCTGTTTTTTGTTTTTGGATGTATCCTGGTTTCCGACGGAGAATCGGTCCCGAAGAAGGCATTAGCCAACAGCCATGCCCAGATGGGTCAGTGGCTGTTATCTGCAAATGTTCGAATCCATGCAGTTCCAAACAGTCACTTGCCCTGGGTGAACAAACGACGGGAAGTTTATCACAAAAAGATGAAATTATTTGTTGAAGAGCCCTGGTGGCGCAGTGGTTAGAATGCAGCGTTGCAGGCTAATTCTGCCCACTGCCAGGAGTTCAATCCTGACCGGCTCCAGGTGGACTCAGCCTTCCGTCCTTCCGAGGTGGGTAAAATGAGGACCCAGATTGTTGGGGGCAAGAGGCTGACTCTGTAAACTGCTTAGAGAGAGCTGTAAAAGAACTGTAATGCGGCATATAAGTCTAAGTGCTATTGCTATTCCTTCCTTCCTTCCCTCCCTTCCACAATGGTTAGAATGCAGTAATGCAGGCTAATTCTGCCCACAGTCTGGAGTTCGATCCTGACTGGCTCATGGTTGACTCAGCCTTCCGTCCTTCCGAGGTGCATAAAATGAGGACCCAGATTGTTGGGGGCAAGAGGTTGACTCTGTAAACCGCTTAGAGAGGGCTGTAAAAGCACTGTGAAGCTGTATATAAGTCCAAGGGCTGCTATTCTTTCCTTCCTTCCTTCCTTCCTTCCTTCCTTCCTTCCTTCCTTCCTTCCTTCCTTCCTTCCTTCCTTCCTTCCTTCCTTCCTTCCTTCCTGTAACGTTCCCGTGGTTTGTCCATGAGGCCAATTTTGAGAAAAGACAGGACACGAACTTTCTTGAGATGGAGCGACCCAGATTGGGGGTCTGAGAGCCCCTTTTATTGAGATAGGACAAAGGCAGGAGGAGCAATAGCATGTGCTTAAAAACAGCCTGTAAAAGTACAATTTCTAATCTACTGCTCAGGGAAGTTCTGTCTATATTTGGGCAAATCCTGGACGTCAATGGTAGGGCACATCTCAGGATGTTATGGAGTTTTAGGAGTTTGTTTTCTCCTGTGTGGTTCAGCGTGGCTCTGCATGCCCTGGTATGAACTGGGCCATGGGTGACCGCTACGCCTACACAAGGAACTATATTATAACACCTTCCTTCCTTCCTTCCTTCCTTCCTTCCTTCCTTCCTTCCTTCCTTCCTTCCCTCTTATTTCCTTCCTTCCCTCTTATTCCCTTCCTTCCCTCTTATTCCCTTTCTCATTCTCCTTCCTGGTGGTGCAGTGATTAGAGTGGAGTATTGCAGGCCCACTCTTAGGAGTTTGATCCTGACCAGTTCAAGGTCGACTCAGCCTCCCATCCTTCTGAGATCGATAAAATGAAGACCCAGATTGTTGGGGGCAAGAGGCTGACTCTATAAACAGCTTAGAGAGGGCTGTGAAAGGACTACGAAGCGGTATATAAGTCTTAAGGGCTGCTATTCTTCCTTTCCTTCCTTCCATCCCTCTTATTCCCTTTCTCATTCTTCCTGGTGGTGCAGTGGTTAGAATGGAGTATTGCAGGCCCACAGTCAGGAGTTCGATCCTAACCAGCTCAAAGTTGACTCAGCCCTCCATCCTTCCGAGGTGGGTCAAATGAAGACCCAGATTATCGGGGGCAGAAGGCTGACTCTCTAAACCGCTGTAAAAGCCCTGTGAAGCGGTATACAAGTCCAAGTGCTATTAAATACTCAGATACACAATGGACAGAGGCAATCCTCGCCTTACGACCACACTTGACTCCCAAACCTTTGTCGCGAAGTGTGACATTTGTGGATTTTGCCCCATTTTACCACCTTCCTTGCCACGGCCGTTAAATGAATCACTGCAGTTGTATTGCCAGTCACACCGATTTGAAGGGATTCCGGCTTCTCCATTGACTTGGCTGGTCAGAAGGTCACAATATGGGATCATATCACCTCGGGGCACAGCAACGATGTAAGGATCAACCCCGTCGGCAAGCGTCTGAGTTTGGAACACGGTGGGGGCAGGAGGGGCACTGCGATAGATCCCAGTGACGAAAAAGGCTCCCGTGTCCCATTCTTCCGTGCCGTTGGAACTTCAGAAGGTCGCTAAACGGACTCTTGTAAGTCGGACGGGGGGACAGACGGACGGACGGACTGCCTGTAGTGATTTTAATCACAATCGATGCAAGGGAGGTGGGAGCCGGGCCTGCTCGCGGCTTCCGAGCTCCTAATCTGGGATAAAGAGGAAGGGGCGTTTAGTGAGGATGACACTTGCCCGCTGGGGGGGGGGGGAATTCACCCCTTTAAATGAACGGGCAGCTGCGGGGTAGAAAAATGACAAGGATGTCTCAACAGATTAGCTCTGCGTTTCAAACACGAGGGAGCTAAACGTCAAGCTGTCTTCCCAGCCCGGTTGAGAGCAGCCATCGAGGAATCCGGTAAGCTGATCCCCTGCATAAAATTACCGGCGAATGCCAAGGTGGCGCAGTGGTTAAATGCAGCACTGCAGGCTACTGCTAGATCAGCAGGTCAGCGGTTCAAATCTCACCGGCTCAGGGTTGACTCAGCCTTCCATCCTTCCGAGGTGGGTAAAATGAGGACCCAGATTGTTGGGGGCGATATGCTGACTCTGTAAACCGCTTAGAGAGGCCTGAAAGGCCTATGAAGCGGTATATAAGTCTACTGCTATTGCTATTGCTATTGCTTTTCTTTTTTCCCCTCCTCAAATTCTTCCCCAGCCATCTCTTCTTGGTCACCCATGCTCGATTGGGTCTGTAGGGGGTCCCCGGGTGCTCCCCGAATTTGGTGGTTTCCTTGCAGGCGTTCCCGACTAGGTCACGTCATCCGTGCTAGAAGAGAGAGGTGGGTGAAGAGGAGGAATAAAAGGGGGTGGGGGTGTTAATGCTCTCTGAGCTTTTCTTGAAGACGTTTCGCGACCCTACTAGTAGGTAACATCAGTGCTAGAAGAGAGTAAGTCTTGAGCTGTCTTTATACCACTGTCTTGTCCTGATGGGAGCGTCGTTGGTGGCTCCTTGATTAGGGTGTGGTTAACAGTAAACAACGCCTAATCAAGGATCCTCCCGCCAACAGTGGCGAAACAAGCCCTTTTTTTTAATAAACAGAGAGCAAACCCCGCTCCCTTCTAGCACTGATGGCGATACCTAGTTGGGCCGTGAAACGTCGGCAAGAAAACAACCAATTATTAACAGAGTTGGAAGGGATCTTGTAGGTCATCTAGCCCAACCCCGCACCCAAGCAGGGAGACCCTACACCATTTCTGACAAATGCCAGCCAAGTCTCTTGAAAGCCTCCGGTGATGAAGCTCCCACAACTTCCGAAGGCAACTTCTGTTCCATGGGTTGATTGCTCTCACTGTCAGAAAAATGTCTCCTTATTTCCAGGTTGAATCTCTCCTGGATCAGTTCCGGTCAATTATTCCTTTCCCTTTTTCGCCGGGAATTCAGTGTAATCAGAAGGCAGTGATTAATTAAATCTGATTTTAAGAGCCAAGGTGGCGCAGTGGTTAAATGCAGCACTGCAGGCTACTGCTAGATCAGCAGTTCAGCGGTTCAAATCTCACCGGCTCAGGGTTGACTCAGCCTTCCATCCTTCCGAGGTGGGTAAAATGTGGACCCAGATTGTTGGGGGCAATATGCTGACTCTCTGTAAACTGCTTAGAGAGGGCTGAAAGCCCTATGAAGCGGTATATAAGTCTACTGCTATTGCTATATTGCTATTGCTGATTTTTTTAAAAACAAAAAAAAAATCCTGTGTAATCGGGAGGCCGATTAAAATCTGATTTTTAAAGAGAATTCTTTTCCTTGGGCATCCGTTCTGTCTTCTACTTCTTTTATTCATTGTCCTCTCTCCATCCTCTCCCCCCCCCTTGCTTTTAATGATACCGGAGAGAATTGGAAAAGGTCATCAGGCAGCAGCTGAGCCAAGGTTCAAAACCCCTCTCAAACCCCGAGGATGTGGTTAATTGCTCTTTAAGAAGGAAGCGAAGGTAATTGCCTTGGAGGGGGGGGGGAGGTGGAGAAGAGGATTTCGTGATGGCAACTGTGAATATTTGAACCTTAATAGCCGTTTCTAGCTTGAGTCATCCCATGGAGGCATGCCCATGCCTTTGTAATAAGGGAAGTGCAATTCTTTTTTATTTTTTACATTATTTATACAGCCAGCCCATCTCATCCAACTGACTCAGCGTGTCTTAGATTTTTTTTTTTTAAACCCCTCCATTCAAGAATAAACTTGTTAAAGATTAACCCTCCATTGCTGCAAACTCCCATCTTCCCCTTTTGACCCAAAATGTCTTCAGATGTCACCGTTTTCTCTCTCGTTGCACCGCCAAACCCAAAGATTTTTCAATTCCAGGTGCTTGCATGCAATGCCCACCTTGTTATAAAGAGCAAGGACTTGGTTTATTTATTTGTCTATTTATTTATTTATTTGTCTTGTATGCCGCCACTCCCGGAGGACTCCGGGCGGCTCACAAAAGACAAGGGAAAAGGGGGGAACGAGACAAAGACAACATATTAAAAACAAAACCAACATTCACAATTTCGGTGGAGGTAGATGCTTCTCAGCTCCCCCCTGGTTGCAGGAACCGGGCCTGGAGAGAAGGACCAGGGGAGACAGGATAGCATCTTCCCATATTGGAGGGGCTGCCACAGAGAGGAGGGGGCCAAGCTATTTTCCAAAGCCCCTGAAGGCCAGACAAGGAAGAATGGATGGAAACTGACCAAGGAGAGATTCAACTTGGAAATAAGGAGAAATTTTCTGACAGTGAGAACAATCAAACGATGGAATGGAAGTTGCCTTCAGAAGTTATGGGAGCTTCATCACTGGAGGCTTTCAAGAGACTCAGGAATGGTGTAGGGTCTCCTGCTTGGGTGGGGGGTTGGACTAGATGACCTTCAAGGTCCCTTCCAACTCTGTTAATCTGTTTAAACACTGCAAGTTTTTAAGAAGAGACTGGACTGCCATTGGTCAGAAATGGTGTAGGGTCTCCTTTTGGGCTGGGGGGGGTTGGACTAGATGGCCTTCAAGGTCCCTTCCAATTGTGTTCATCTGTTAAATCTGCATCAGCCGCCCTGAGTCTCTTTGAGAGTGGGCGGCATAAAAATTAAGCTAATAAATAAATAAATAAATCCCACAGCAATATTTTGCCCCGTTTATTTTCTCCACCAAGCAAAGAAGAAAGGGAGGAGGGAGGGGGGAAGGAAGGAGAGGAAGGGAGAAAGAAAGGACAGAGAGGGGAGGAGGAAGGATGGAAGGAAGGAAAAGAAAGAATGTGAGAAAAAAAGAAAGATAAAGAAGTTTATTATCCATCAAAGCAAAGAATAGGGGACATGCAAAATGAATTTTCAACCCAGCACTTAAAAATAATAATAATTAAGAGGGAGTCTTTCTCTTTTGCTACTTCTGGACTCCCGTCACTCTGAAGCATCTGAAGAAAGTTTAAACTTGCTTCCCTGCATAATTCAGAAGTGGACTTCAAGAGAATACCAGCCACTCCTCCCTTTAATGATGGTTAAGTTAAACTAGGTTTCTCGTTCTGGTATCTGGGGAAAAAATGAAAGCTGGGGGTGGGGGTGGGGAGGGAAATTGGTCCAAAGTAGCAAGGAGGTTTCTGCAAATCGGGATTTTTCGCCATCTCATGGGGGCTTCAAGTCCCCATTATTGATCTTCTGGGCAAGATGCTCCAGCAGGCCTCGTCACCATGGCAATGGGAGCATCCATCAGCAGCCCTGCTGTTATTAAGGGTCAGATTCTGCAGCTCTGCAGGCCTTTGCGGGGGCCGATTTGCCTTGAGAAGGAACTGAAACCATGACTATAAGACCCTCAGGCGCCCCTCAACTTACAACCACAAGGGAGTCCCAAATGTATGTTGTTAAGTGAGGCTCAGTGGGCTGAGATGGTCAGCCAGTTCCGTGATGCAGTCCCACTGGAACGAGGCCCTCCGGCTCTTCTCCACCAACGGTGCTTCCCTCCAGCCTTCGCCCAAAGCCCCCCACTAGGAGGCTGAAGCAGACCCCAAGTCAGAATTTCTGCCCCCCTCTGACCCACACCAAAGGACCCCGAAGGGGGAGACTCTCTGCAGCACACAAACGTTCATTGCACATATCCAGCCCATGGGAGGATCCCTAATTTAGTGCAATATAAAAAATGCAAATAATTTTTCTGCGGACCACCAAAATTTTCTCACCAGTTGGTGACCACAGCTCTAAAGGACATAGCTTTGGAACTAAGTCTCAAGCTGGTTTCAAATATCCCATAATATGGGGTTCCTCGGTGGTCCTTTGAGCTTGATTGTTTCCTTGCAAACGTTTCATCACCCAACTAGGTAACATCATCAGTGATAGAAGGGAGTGGGGGGTTGCTCTTTGTTTCTATCCAAGTGGCTTTCCCCGTTTGTGGTTCCTTCGTTAGGCTGGCGCTTATGGAGTTGGGAGTTCCTTGATTGGGGCAAAGAGCCGAGGTGGCGCAGTGGTTAGGGTGCAGCACTGCAGGCCACTTCAGCTGACTGTTATCTGCAGTTCAGCGGTTCAAATCTCACCGGCTCAAGGTTGACTCAGCCTTCCATCCTTCCGAGGTGGGTGAAATGAGGACCCAGACTGTGGGGGCGATATGCTGACTCTGTAAATTGCTTAGAGAGGGCTGAAAGCCCTATGAAGCGGTATATAAGTCTAACTGTGATAGATAGATAGATAGATAGATAGATAGATAGATAGATAGATAGATAGATAGATAGATAGATAGATAGATAGATAGATAGATAGATAGATAGATGATAGATAAATAGATGATAGATAGATAGATAGATAGATGATAGATAGATAGATAGATAGATAGATAGATAGATAGATAGATAGATAGATAGATAGATAGATAGATAGAGGAGCCGAAGTGGCGCAGTGGTTAGGGTGCAGTACTGCAGGTCACTTCAGCTGACTCTTATCTGCAGTTCAGCGGTTCAAATCTCACCGGCTCAAGGTTGACTCAGCCTTCCATCCTTCCGAGGTGGGTGAAATGAGGACCCAGATTGTGGGGGCGATATTCTGACTCTGTAAACCGCTTAGAGAGGGCTGAAAGCCCTATGAAGCGGTATATAAGTCTAACTGCTATTGCTATTGCTATTTATTGCTTGGTGTTAACCCACTCACACCGTTGTGGCTTACAACTCTACAAAGAGGACGCTCCCATTCCTAAATTAATGCACATTTGTGAGTGAATTGTCTACAAATAAACGGGGAAGGGGAAAATCCCTTGCAAGGCAAACAGGGTAAAGAATTATCTCTAGGAAATGCAGGGTATCAACTCCCCTCTTTGTGGTCCCGCAAGTCACATTATTTGTGTGTTTTGTGTGTACCTTGCTAAGATAAGCTGCCTTCTGTGGGGATCAGTGTTTAAGAGAACACCAAGAGAAAAGATTTAAAAAAATCCACGACACAAATTTGCCAAAGTAGCCTGTAAAATAACCAAAGACGCAGCCAACCCGTTTTTAATATCTGTATGCAGGTTTTTTATTTTGTCAATTCTCTTCTCCATTTGATGCTTCTTATACAAATGGCACTTACAAAAAAAAAAGTGTTTTTAAAGGAGGGGGAAAATTAACTAAACATTAACAGGATATGAGATGCTTTTTCATAGCCACGATAGTCAAGGAAATAGAAGGCAAGAATTCTTGACTGAAAAATACGGTTACAGGAGGAAAGGCAGTGAGGTTGTAACATGATCCAAATCCCACCAGGTGGGCAAGAGACACAGGAAAACAGGACAGACTCTGGAGGCCAACTGGGAAGTCATCTCTGCTCCCTAAATTGTGGTTTCTTTCACAAGCTTAAGGTTTCTATAGTTTCCAGAACTTCAGCGCAATCCAGTTTAAGATTCCCAGGCGAACCCCAGCTCAAAAAACCCTCTTTTACTCTCATAAGGCAAATAATTTCCATTGCTATAAAGTTAGAGCACCGATTCCTATTAAAGTCACCTTATGGATAGCAGAGAGTGGATGCTTTTGTTAAGGCTTAGGACGTGGTCCCTGCTGTTTCCCCCCCCCCAAATTAATCAAAACCCCACCAGCCCCTTTGAAAATTTAGCCAAACACCCCCCCCCCCGCGCTCCCCATAAAGTTAACGCGTTTAGCAAATACAAAACTGGATCTTACAAATTCATGGATTTGGATTAAGAGAGCACCATTTGAAGCGAAGTCTTCCTCCCCCCACAGACTTCAGGGGTAAATCTGGGGTCTGCTTGGCCTAAGGAAACAGAGATTAAAACCCCCAAGAAGGCATCGCATCGGACGACGGCAACAAAATAATAATAAAATAAATCCACACACAAAACCTGCGTGCACAGAAGACTCCTCGGGGACTCCCCAAAAGAGTTAAGCAACGTGTTAACAAAGATCGAAGTTGGGCTGTGCCGAACAACGAATCTAGCGCCTAAGTTAGGTTGGGCTTGGAGGGGCAAAGTTGATGTAAGTCCAAGAGGAGACTTTTCCTGTTCAACTTTCTATGTTTTGGGGTTCTGCGGGGGGGGGGCAAAGTGCAGGATTCACAGAAGCAGACCCGTTGGGTCACGAGATGATGTTGGGGGGTCTCGTCTTGAGGAGGCCCTCAACAGAGCTTGTCAAGAGATGAGATGAGCTGTGGGAAGCTGCTGAGATGCAGAAGCCAGAAATGGCTACGTTGACGCAGAGTTTACAATTTTTTTGCGGGGTGGGGGGAAAGCGGGCAGCGAGATGAGAAGACGACAAATATTCCAGTTTAGGTCAACAGGTAGAACGATGCAGTGGTCATGTATTGTGCAAATGATGCTAGTTTAAGGGAACGCGGATAAGTTGGCGATGGAGGATTCCCCTGAAAAGTTGGTGGACACGCAGCCTGGCTTCACCTTTGCTGGATCCACTCCTCCCGATACCTTTCCCCACCATCTCGTCTTCCATACCTCCTCTCCCCCCCCCACTCCCCAAATCTACGAAGACATTTCAGTGAAAAGTACTTGGGAGGAAAACCAAGGGAGATCCGATTCTCCTGCGGACTGACCTGTGTCGTGGCTAAAGTCCCTGTTCAATTTTCGAAGTCAGTCGTATCAGCTGCTGGCAGGGAAGCCGCCCTCCATCATGGATGAAGGGTGAAGAGAAGCAGAAGGAGATGCCGAGATGTTTCTCCCCCTCCAGCCAAGGAAAGAGGGAGGGGAGGGGAAAATGAGACGCGCAGACATATTGACGTGCCGCTCAACGCCTTTATTTGATGCGTCCATCCGTGTAAGCAACAGCTTCAACCGTAGTCCTGGCCTGCTCTAACCAAACACAAAGACCTCCCCAACGATGAGAAAGAAAGGTAGAAAAGAGACGAAGGGAAATTCGATCGCGGGTTGCCCCTTTCAGGGGGAAAGGGAAAAGAATCATAAGGCAACATCAATGGCTTCTCGGCGTGTGTTTCGGGGAGATGTTTAGAGATGCTTTTGGGGAGGGGCGCACAAGGGTGGGGGGGGGAAAAAAACCAAGGAATCCACTTGGATCTTTTGAGGATGAGATGAACGCGCGGAGATCCAGTACGATTCCATTCGGGGGGCGGGGAAAGCAGCTCGTTTGGTCTGTGAGCATCAAGGCAAGACCTTCTGTCCTGTTTTGGTAGCTCACCTTAGATTCACCTCTTGACTCTCTCTCCTACCCCTCCTTCTCTCATCCCAAGGGATGACAAGACACGCTAAGCGACTTCTCCTCTATCTTCTCCAAAGGAGGGGGGATGAGTAACTTAAAAAGCCAAGAAAGAGAACTCTCCTTCGTTCCCACTGCAGAAGACATCCTAGCTCAAAACTGGGAAGCCCAGTTGAGGACAAGAATTACGGGCGCCCACCTACCCCAAGAGAGACGGTGGTGGGGCCCTGAAGCCACAAAACCCTCAAGGTTTTCCAAAGTGGGCTCTTGCTGAACTCAACACTAGCTCTTCCTGAAGACCATCCCCACCTTCTCAGGAGGAGGAGGAGGCCGAACAGACGGGGAGAGGTGGAGTAAGGGCACGTTTCCCGATTCCGAGGACGAGAAATAGATTCTTTTTCGATTCAGAACTGAATTGATTTCAAGTTCAGCAGAGGCCAAAAGGAGAGATTCGTTTCATTCCCCCACCCACCCACCGTTTTTTCTCTTCTTCCTCCCCATTGCAGAAAGTCTACAAGGTTAAAGCAGGACATTTTCTGCAGATCAACAATGGTTTGTTTTCTTCCAGTTTTAGATGAGCTCGCGAAAGAAAGGGAGGGTTGGAGAGAAAAAAACTCAAAACAACAACAACAACAATATGGCAGACCGAAGGCAGCAGGCCAAGTCTGAAAGATACAATCCCTCTTTGAAAAAGACACACCAGAACATACCAAAAGGAAATTCCTGCAGGAAGTTGGCAACCCGAAAAAAAAAGGAAAGAGGGGAGGGGGGGGAAGAGAGGAAGCGTAGAGCGGAAGGAAGGAGACTAAAGTGCGTTTAATACTCCCAGAGGGTAGAGGGCTCAATGGCGTCGGCGGAGGCTTTGAGGACCCCGGCGTGGTCGCCCTTTAGGTATTTGTTGTTGACTTTAATGGCCACTTTGTTAAAGTCGCAGAACTCGAAGAAGAAGTCCACGGGAGAATCGCTGCTGCTGGTGATGGACGCCTCGTTCCCCACCATCCAGTATTTCCCGGTGGAATCTGAAAAGGAGAAGGGGAAGAGGGAAGCTGATTCAAGGCGGTGCCTCCAGCAGGGGCCACAGGATAGCAATAGCAATTAGACTTATATACCGCTTCATAGGACTTTCAGCCCTCTCTAAGCAGTTTACAGAGTCAGCCTATCGCCCCCACAGTCTGGGTCCTCATTTCACCCATCTCTTGAAATCCAAGTTGCCAAGTTTGGGGACCCTTCCCTAAGGAGATCCAGCCTCACGGCCAGGTAGATTCCTCACCTTTGATGTTGTAGGCCCCATCGTTAAACTCCAGCTGAAAGATATCGTAAGAAGATCGGTTGCAATCTAAGGTTCCCGTCATCTTCCGGCAGCCGATGAAGCCATGTTCTCCACGGAAAACAATGATGGGCCGGTTAATCAGCTTCATGAGGAACTGCTCGGTCTCACCTACCATTGGAGAACGGAGGGAACGGGACGATGTTTACCAGGAAACCAACTTGCTTCCCACCATATCCAGGTTAGCTCCAATCACCCCAACTCAGGACGGCCACATTTAATCAGCGGATGCTCCCACCATGATATACCCCTGGGTTCTCCTGATAAGGTAAAGGTTCCCCTCGGACATCTGTGCTAGTCGTTCCCAACTCTAGGGGGCGGTGCTCATCTCAGTTCAAAGCCAAAGAGCCAGCGCTGTCCGAAGATGTCTCTGTGGTCATGTGGCCGGCATGACTCAACGCCGAAGGCGCACGGAACGCTGTTCCCTTCCCACCAAAGGTGGTTCCTATTTTTCTACTCGCATTTTTTAACATGCTTTTGAACTGCTAGGTTGGCAGAAGCTGGGACAAGTCACGGGAGCTCACTCCGTTACGTGGCGCTAGGGATTCGAACCGCCCAACTGCCGACCTTCCTGATTGACAAGCTCAGCGTCTTATCCACTGAGCCACCGCGTCCCGTCTGATAAAACGCCTGATCCGACAGAGGCAAAGAAAGAACTTACTGGCCGTTTCAACCGTAGCGGCAAGCTGCCCGTTCTTCTTGGCAGTGACGTATTTGCCGTTGGCGGCTTTCAGCGTGATACGCCGGTCACACCACTCAATGTCGAAGTAGCAGTTGGCATTCCTGCGGGAGCAAAGGAAGATTGAGAAGGGCCTTTTCTGTCGTAGCATCAGGGAAGAACAAAAGACCGACGTTCCCCAATGCCCAACCCATGCCAGGACCACAATGCAACCAAGAATGGTTTCGATACCCCTCGAGTCGATGGTGGTAACTTTCTCCCAATTTCTCCACACACTTCTGAAAAAATGAGGTATATTTTTTTTCTGCTGCGGCCTCTGGAGAGCATGAGCATTTTTACAAGCTTAACAGCAGTAGCAATAGCACTTTGACTTATATACAGCTTCAAAGTGCTTTTACAGCCCTCTCTAAGCGGTTTACAGAGTCAGCCTCTTTCCCCCAACAATCTGGGTCCAAATTTTACCCACCTCGGAAGGACAGAAGGCTGAGTCAACCTGGAGCTGGTCAGGATCGAACTCCTGGCAGTGGGAAGAATTACCCTGCAATGCTGCACTCTTCAACCACTGCACCACCACAGCTAATTATCAATAAGGCTTATATTCCACTTTTGTAGTACTTTTGTCTTAGATACTGCTTCATAGTGCTTTTACAGCCCTCTCTAAGCGGTTTACAGAGTCAGCCTGTTGCCCCCAACAATCTGGGTCCTCATTTTACCCATCTCGGAAGGATGGAAGGCTGAGTCAACCCTGAGCCGGTCAGGATCGAACTCTTGGCAGGGGGGGGGGCAGAGTTAGCCTGCAACACTGCAGTCCGCTGAAGTAGCCTGCAGTACTGCACTCTAGCCACTGTGCCACCTCGGCTCTACTTAATGGCCAACGAATATACCAATATACCAATATTATTTTCCAGGCCGCAGGGTCATTTTTTTTCCAGATTTTATTTATTTTCTTAAGCATTGAGCAAATAAATGTTTGTGGCCTGGCACCGATGACTTACCCAAAACATTTCGAAATTTGAAAACAAGATTGTTTAGGGATTCTGGCAGAGGTGGGTTCCTACCAGTTTCCACCTATTCGGTAGAACCGGTTGGTCAAATCTACTGAACTGGTTAGAAGAGGTTCCACCAGTGGACCCGGAAAGCAGGCCACACCTACAGAAGAGGTTCCAAATTTTTTTGAAACCCACCACTGGTCCTTGGATATGATTATTCTACACTATCATGCTCCTATTTATAAAACTCAGTGCCTCTGTGAAAGGCAAGGATGACTACTGCGTTTGTGGTGCAATCAGAACGTTGCGTGTGTTGAAGTTGTTTTAACGCAAACCAAAAATGCCTTTTAAAAAACAAGTTTACATCCTATTCTTATGCATGCCAGGGCTGTGTGTGAGGTCATTTAAGGTGGTTCGGACAAGTGTCGTCGGCATCTTCATATCCGGTCACATGGGTGGCAAGCCACTCCCATCCGGTCACATGGGCGGCAAGCCACTCCCACACAGGAGGCCACACCCACAGAGTAGGTTCGAACAATTTTTGAAACCCACCACTGGATTCTGGATATGTTTGGCGTTTGACGCCGTTGGACATCCAATTCAGAAACCTTCCAGAACAGTCAAAGCAAGTTATTTTGGCCTCAGATGTTATTTTATTGTTTTGTTTCTGCACAAGTCCTGTTTAAGTTCACCGAATGATTCTCTCTTGGGAGCAGGTGGCGTTTCTGTTCATGTAGTGACACACCCCGATCAAACGCTTCGTATTTTGGAAATTAAAACCCCATTCCCCATAGGACCAGTTGCTGGGATCTTCACGCTAAACTCTTGGTTATTTCAACCACTTAGTGGAATAAACTAGAATGGTGGGATTCCTTACAGCATGTTCAAGCAAGCAATTTGTTCTGACCTAGGCAACGAATGCGTTTTATTAAACAAATGTGAATTCCCCTCATTCACATCCAACAAGGGCCTGGCAGTCTTTCAAAGGAGTATTTACGAACACAGAGCTTATCTATCTTGGAAAGCTGCCATGTAAATATTTCCCCAAATGAGGTGCTGTGCAAGGAAAGACTCTGGGCACAGAGTCTCTGGGATTCACGGACAGATCTTCACACTCCTGAAATGAATCTAATGACTGAATGAACAAATTCTTCCCTGCAAAAGCCCCCTCCCCTTTCGCTCCTCTTTTACGTCCTATGGGAGGGGGCATTCACCTTCCACCTGTGGCTTTACTCCCAAGTCTACCCTGATTTCTAAGTTGTTCTTTTCTTCTGGCAACTCTGTGCGTGCGCACACTGGGAACAGGCTCCAGCTGTTCCTCTGCCTCACTGATATCTGACTCCGAAGGCACCTGATCACTGCCAGAAGGCCTCGATCCAGTCTCTGCCTCCGACGCAGAGCCCTCGTCCGAGTCTTCCCCAAACTCCAGGACTGTCCCACCTTCCTTCCCAACCTCCTCACTGTCCGACTCTGCTGGAGGGCCACAACAACAGTTTAAGGGCTTAGCGCAAAGCAAGGACTCAAACTCATAACCCATTCCCACCCATTTCTTAGCAACCTTGGAGTAACTCACTTAGTCGAGGCAGTGGATTGCACTCCACCGTTGGAGGTCAGAGTCCAGTATTTCCCAGTACAAGTCCTGAAAGTGCATTTCTTGGTTTCTTTACTGATTTCCATCTGGAAGGTTTCCTGGTCACCCTCTTCATCTTGGTTGGCTGAGAGATCGATCCCTAGAAGAAGAGACAACACATGGCAAAGGGAATCAAGGCCAGCCCTCGTAGCCCCCCCTAGGTTCTGGAGAACCGGTAGCGGAAATTTTGAGTAGTTCGGAGAAGCGGCAAATAGGCTGGCCCCGCCCCTGATGTCTCACAACCGATGATCGTTTGTTGCCCTGAACAGGAGAACGGAGCTAGAAAGCACGTTAGTGGGATGGGGAGGGAATGAGAACCGGTAGCGGAAAGTTTGAGTAGTTCGGAGAAGCGGCAAATAGGCTGGCCCCGCCCCTGATGTCTCACAACCGATGATCTTTTGTTGCCCTGGAGAACGGAGCTAGAAAGCACATTAGTGGGATGGAGAGGGAATGGGGATTTTGCAGTATCCTTCCCCTGCCACACCCACAAAGCCACGCCCACAGAACCAGTAGTAAAACATTTTCAATCCCACCACTGATCCAAAGTCTCATGTGTTTATACAGGTAGTCCTTACTTAGCAAGGCTGGGGAATTCTGGGAGTTGAAGTCCACAAGTCTTAAAAATTACCATGGATGGCTGGGGAATTCTGGGAGTTGAAGTCCACAAGTCTTAAAAGTTACCATGGATGGCTGGGGAATTCTGGGAGTTGAAGTCTACAAGTCTTAAAGTTACCATGGATGGCTGGGGAATTCTGGGAGCTGAAGTCCACAAGTCTTAAAGTTACCATGAATGGCTGGGGAATTCTGGGAGTTGAAGTCCACAAGTCTTAAAAGTTACCATGGATGGCTGGGGAATTCTGGGAGTTGAAGTCCACAAGTCTTAAAGTTACCATGGATGGCTGGGGAATTCTGGGAGTTGAAGTCCACAAATCTTAAAAGTTATCATGGATGGCTGGGGAATTCTGGGAGTTGAAGTCTACAAGTCTTAAAGTTACCATAGATGGCCGGGGAATTCTGGGAGTTGAAGTCCACAAGTCTTAAAAGTTACCATGGATGGCTGGGGAATTCTGGGAGTTGAAGTCCACAAGTCTTAAAAGTTACCATGGATGGCTGGGGAATTCTGGGAGCTGAAGCCCATAAGTCTTAAAGTTGCCACAATTGGGACACCCCTGGTTTAGCCTCTTCTCAAAGCTAACACATCTAACCACCCCCCGAATTCTGGAAGTCACAGTCCACGCATATTACAAAGCTGAGGAATGCTGCTTCAAGCTAATGCAGACTTGATCCTGTAGAAGAGGAATAAGGATGATGGGACTGAAAAACCCATGGCTGATTGGGGAATTCCGGGAATAGAAGTCCCCAGGTCTTAAAAGCTGCCACAGTTGGACACCTTTGTCAAAAGACCCTGCTCATCCCCAGGGAGGAATCCAAGAGAAAAATGCTTCTCAAAATTCACACGGCCCAACACCAACTGCTCACATGCTTGGCAAATCCCACACTTGAAATTCCTCAGGGTTCAGATTTGCATCCTCAGCATTTCTGTCTCGGCTCCAATGAGCACACACACACACACACACAAAAAAAACCCTCCGGGGTAGAGACAGCCAGCTAAAGAGAGGATGACAAGATGGCAGGAACCCCATGGAGAAAAGAGAAAGAAATAGCAATAGCAGTTAGACTTATATACCGCTTGATAGGGCTTTCAGCCCTCTCTAAGCGGTTTACAGAGTCAGCATATCGCCCCCAACAACAATCCGGGTCCTCATTTTACCCACCTCGGAAGGATGGAAGGCTGAGTCAACCCTGAGCCGGTGAGATTTGAACAGCCGAACTGCAGAACTGCAGTCAGTTGAAGTAGCCTGCAGTGCTGCATTTAACCACTGTGCCACCTTGGCTCTTAGAGGTGGAATGGCACGCAGTAGACTTCTAAGCTAACCCCACGGAGAAGAACTGAAAAAGTAGCAAGACGGCATCCTGACATTCCCCAGGAAGGCAACTAAGGACTGAAGTGTTAATACCACTTTATAATGCCTTGGTAAGGCCATAATTTGAATACACCGTCCAGTTTTGGTCGCCACGATGTAAAAAAAAAGATGTGGAGTCTCTGGAAAGAGTGCAGAGAAGAGCAACCAGGATGATTAGGGGACTGGAGGCTAAAGCATATGAAAAACAGTTGCAGAAACTGGATGGAAGCTGAACAAGGAGAGATTCAACCTGGAAATGAGAAATTTTCTGATAATGAGAACAATCAACCGATGGAGCGTGTTGTGGGAGCTTCATCCCTGGAGGCTTTCAAGAAGAGACTGGGCTGCCACTTGTCAGAAATGGTGTGGTCAGGCCTGCAATTATATTCCTTTTAGAATTTTGGCCTGCCACACTTTCTCTTATTTCATTATGCTGTCTCTTTAGTATATAGTCGATGGGAGGGGGGAATAGAAGGAGTAGGATTGTGGGATGTATTGCTTTTCATTCTTTACTAGAAGCCAAGGTCATCCTTTGTCTCCGCACTTTCACACCTGACCGGAAGCAGCTGGGTGGAGACGCCAGCGTGGAAGAAGAAGATTGGACCATGTGATGGATTTGTGGGTGTGGGGACAAGATCATGAACTTTTAACTGGGTGGGATTCTGAGGTCATTTCCAGAATTGGGATTAACACAGATGTGCCTAAGATGTCTGTCTTATTAAATTGGAAGAAAAAGGATCGTTTTGCCTTGGACTCTGATTTAATTCTGCATGATACTTGGAACGCTGACAGGTGTAAGGTCTCCTGCTTGGGTGGGAAGTGTTGGACTAGATCAGTGTTTTTCAACCTTGGCAACTTGAAGATGTCCGGACTTCAACTTCCAGAATTCCCCAGCCAGCGAATGCTGGCTGGGGAATTCTGGGAGTTGAAGTCCGGACATCTTCAAGTTGCCAAGGTTGAAAAACACTGGACTAGATGACCTACAAGATCCCTTCCGACTCTTGTTAATTTGTATCGGAATCGGCTACCTAGCTAATTTTTCACTGGCTGTTTCGGAGGTTCCTCTCCTGAGGAACCTTTTAGAGTTTTAAGAGTTTCCTGGCCTCCGAGACTTTGCCTTCCTGCCCAGTTGCTCTTCAGCGCAGACAGGAAACCAGCCTGTTCTTTCTTACAAAAATAAACCTAGCTTAGGCAGTCAAAAACCATCATCGACTCCATAAAATGTCTCACGTGCAAAATTAGAGCAAGGAAGGAAACTGGGCGGATGGCTGGAGGGGGGGGGATTGACCCATCCATTCTGCTACTCAAGCAAAAAATAATGGAGAAACGGGCCAGAGAGCTCCCTTCTGCATGGTGTAGCACAGGAAGGCCTTGGGGAATGGGGGGGTCGCGATGGGATGGATGCAACTTCTCAACTAATAACAAAAAACCAAGTTCTATTTATGACAGTTGTAGAACTCCCCGTTCAGCCTTCCCAGGCAACATCCAGCCAGCAAAATCAAAGGAGGAAAACCAGATTTCCTTAATCACAGCCTGATTCTCTTAACGACCCTGGGATGGCCCTAAACATGAGGACCATTTGCCCCGTCCCTTTTTTCCCCAGTGCTGTCGTATGTTCGAACGGTCATTAAACCAATGATTGCAAGTCATATTATAGTGCCATAGTAGTGCAGTGGTCAGAGTGCATTACTGCAGGCTACTTCCGCTGACTGCCGGCTGCTTGCAATTTGGCAGTTCGAATCTCACCAGGCTCAAGGTTGGCTCAGCCTTCCGTCCTTCCGAGGTGGGTAAAATGAGGGCCCAGATTGTTGGGGGCAAAAGGCTGACTCCGTAAACCGCTTAGAGAGGGCTGTAAAAGCACTGTGAGGTGGTATATATACCTAAGTGCTAAGTGGGGAGGGAGGAAGGAATGAGGAAGGGAGGGAGGGCCATAATGGCACAGTGGTTAGAATGCAGTATTGCAGGCTGACCCTGCCCATTGCTAGTAGTTCGATCCTGACCGGCTCCAGAATGACTCAGCGTTCCATCCTTCCGAGGTGGGTAAAATGAGGACCCAGATTGTTGAGGGAAAGAGGCTGACTCTGTAAACCGCTTAGAGAGGGCTGGAGAGCACTATAAAGCGGCACATAAGTCTTAGCGCTATTGCCTGCCTACCTGTCTGCCTTCCTTCTTTCTTTTCCCCTACCAGTGCTTAGAATGCAGCACTGCAGGCTAACTCTGCCCACTGCCAGGAGTTCGATCTGTTTCCAGATTGACTCAGCCTCCCATCCTTCCGAGGTGAGTAAAATGGGGACCCAGATTGTTGGGGGCAAGAGGCTGACTCTGTAAACCGCTTAGAGAGGGTTGTAAAAGCTGTGTGATGAAGCAGTATGTAAAGTCTAAGTGCTACTGCTATTGTATAGCCCAGGAGTGGACACACAACCATGGTCTTCCCTCTGGCACCCCCCGACAAAGCAGAGCCTTCTGCTATTAGAGCAGAAAATTCTGAATTATGGCCAAAGAACGAGCTACATCTATTTCTATGGAAACTGCACACACGGAGAAAGAATCATGGAGGGAGGATGACAGGGACTTAAAACCCACTCTATTTATTCAGCGGCAGCTGGATTTAGCTAAAGGCTGAGTGTGTTTGTCAACTACGCACTCCCTCCAACTGCCAGTGTGTTGCCCGGGCATCTCAGTCCTCCGGACACCCCCACAAAAAATGAAAAAAATAAAAATAACCCACCCTTCTACAATTCAGTCCCTGGATTGAAATTTACCTGTCTGGAGCCCCATAACCCGGCCTACGTTTTCGGTATGCTTGTGGCTTTGCGCAACAACCACACAAGGGTGAAATTCCGCCTTCAATTCCAAACTTGGTTTTTAAAGAGGTAGTAAGGCTTGGGGAGGAAAGCGGATGGCAAATCTAGACAGCATCCTAAAAAGCAGAGACATCTCCCTGCCAACACAAGTGCGTCTAGTCAAGGCGATGGTTTTCCCAGTTGCAATGGATAGATGTGAAGGTTGGACCATAAGGAAGGCTGAGCGCCAAAGAATGGTGGCTTTTGAACTCTGGTGCTGGAGAAGACTCCTGCATTGAGTCCCTTGGACTGCAAGGCCATCCGACTGGTCAGTCTTAGAGGAGATCAACCCTGACTGCTCTTTAGAAGGACAGATCCTGAAGAGGAAACTCAAAGACTTTGGCCACCTGATGAGAAGGAAGAAGGACTCCCTGGAGAAGAGCCTCATGCTGGGAAGGATGGAGGGCAAAAGAAGAAGGACTACAAGGCCATCCAACTGGTCAGTCCTAGAGGAGATCCAGCCTGGCTGCTCTTTAGAAGGCCGGATCCTGAAGAGGAAACTCAAAGACTTTGGCCACCTAATGAAAAGGAAGAAGGACTCCCTGGAGAAGAGCCTCATGCTGGGAACGATGGAGGGCAAAAGAAGAAGAAGGGGACAGCAGAGAAGGAGGTGGCTGGATGGAGTCCCCAAAGCAGTCGGCGTGAGCTTAAATGGACTCCAGAGGATGGGAGAAGACAGGAAGGCCTGGAGGAACATTGTCCATGGGGTCACGATGGGTCGGACACGACTTTACAACTGACAACAACAAGGTTTTGGAGTTTTAAAACCTTAAAAACCCCTTCCAAAGCTTGGTTTTCAGGAGTTTATAAGATTTTAAGTCCTTGTTGTTTTTTAAATTTTAGGGACTTAAAATCCTTTTGTTGGCTGGGGAGCTACTGGGAGTCGAAGTAGCAATAGCAATAGCAGTTAGACTTATATACCACTTCATAGGGCTTTCAGCCCTCTCTAAGCGGTTTACAGAGTCAGCATATCGCCCCCGCAGTCTGGGTCCTCATTTCACCCACCTCGGAAGGATGGAAGGCTGAGTCAACCTTGAGCCGGTGAGATTTGAACCGCCGAACTGCAGCTAGCAGTCAGCTGAAGTGGCCTGCAGTACTGCACCCTAACCACTGCGCCACCTTGGCTCCGCAAGTCTCCAAAGTTGCCAAGGTTGGAGATCTCTGCTCTACAGCAATTCCCGAGTGCTGCAACAGTTCCCAATTTCTCTGCAAAGGCAGAAGTGGGCATTTTTGAGGATGAGATGGGTGGGTGTGAAGGTGGTGGGGGAGAGAGCTAGCTCCATTCAGCTTGGACCCCAAAACCACCATAGGCAGATCCCACGGCAGGCAGGCAGGCATTTAATTACCAGCCTCCTGAAGGCCAGACAAAGGCCTTCGAAGTCAGATGATTTCCCAGTGTGGCAATTAAGGAGGGAGATGAGCAGAGGAGTGGGTGGAGAGAGGGGTGGGGAGGCCACAGGGGAAAGCTTGACTCATCCTAGATTTTTGCAGGAAGGAAGAATTGGGGAGGGGGGGATGCAGCTGGAAACACAAGGAAGCTGGATTTGCCAAACAGGATTGCTTTAAATCCAAGAGTGAGTGCAGAGAAGAGCAACGAAGAGGATTAGGGGACTGGAGGCTAAAACATACGAAGAACGGTTGCAGGAATTTTGGGTAGGTCTAGTTTAATGAAAAGAAGGACTAAGGGAGACATGATAGCAATGTTCTGATATCTCAGGGGCTGCCCCAAAGAAGAGGGAGTCAAGCTATTCTCCAAAGCACCTGAGGGTAGAAAAAGAAGCAATGGGTGGAAACTAATCAAGGAGAGAAGCAACGTAGAACTAAGGAGAAACTTTCTGACAGGGAGAACAATTCGTCAGTGGAACGGCTTGCCTCCAGAAGTTGTGAATGCTCCAACACTGGATTTTTTTTTGAGACCACAATTTGCCTAAAACGGTATACATCCCGCTTAAGCAGGAGTTTGGGGGTTAAAAGAGCTCCAAGCTCCCTTCCAACTCGGTTATTCCGTTAGGGTTCTTCCATTGTCCCCCTTTTATGAAATCCAGAGGTGGCCAAGCCCAGGACTTTTTCATCCAGCCATGTCAGTGACGTGCGGTGAGGTTTATGGCTGGTGAGGCAGCAATTTTTTTAGACTTGTGGACTTCAACTCCCAGAATTCCACAGCCAGGCATGCTCAGTTCCAATTTAAAGCGACAGCATTTGTTTTTCTCCTTTGCTAAATAAGTTTCCTTCTTTCTTTTTCTTCTCCCTTCCCCTCCTTCCGCCCTCTCTCCCTCCCTCCCCCTACCGCCTCCTGCAGAGGGCACTTTTTTAGAGGCTTTTTTTAAACAGTTAAGCACTAAGCAGAGTCATCCACGGTGACTCTGGCAGCAACTAGCTCAGCCTGACCTCAGCTCTTGCCTTTTTCCTTTTACATTTTCTTTTTCTTTTCACGATGACAGTAGTGAGCCTCTGCCTCTCCTGCCTGCACGTCCCTGAGCCACACCATTCTTCCAGCTAATCTTCCAGCTCGACGGACGTTGAGGAAGGCGAGAACAGGAGCCGGGGAGCTGATGGCAGCTCGTAATTTTGCCCAGCTTTCAAGCCAGAGAAAACTTGGGACACAACATGCAACAGGGAAATGAGAACTTCAGAGGAGAACTCCATCCCGAACTAATTGCTGAGAACGGAGACAGAATAAAGATCGGGGATAAATCTTAGGGGAAAGCAACCATGACCCATCAAAACCGCGCTTGACTAAACCGTGCCCGATTAAACCGCGTCGCTGACGTTATCAACAGGGCGACAACAGCCAGCGCGGAGAAAGAAGGGTGCTTTAAATAGCGCTTTGAAAGCAAGCCAATTCAACTTAAGGTAAGGGTTAGGTTTAGGGTTAGGTTAAGGGTTAGGATTAGGTTTAAGGTTAGGTTAAGGGTTAGGTTTAAGGTTAGGGTTAGGGTTAGGGTTGAACTGAAGGGGCTGTGAACCCTTATAGAAGGGCACAATGAGATTTCTTTGGCTCTGCTTGGAGACGAGGCTGTGGAAAACCCAGCTGAGCAGCCCCGACTGGCAGCTCTGGGCACACTGCCCCAGAGGGAGCAGTAACCGCAGCTCTGCCCCTCCTCTCTCCGCTCAACCCACTGGGCATTTCTTGGGGTCACGGAAAGCCGAACAAAGGCCTTCACAAGAGAACAGCAATATTGATAATATTTATGCCGGAGGCGGAATTTCACTTCAGATCAAGGTGGCTTCAAGGAACATCCCTTTGGGAGGGTGCGAAAAGACAACAGAAACATTCAGGGGGGGGGAGGCAGTGAAATAGCCCCCCATGTGTTGGAAAAGCCGCCGCGAGGATCATTTTAAGGTCTTAAGTTTCTGGTCCACAGGATTGGTTCCCCAAATTCTGGTGGCGGCTTTCGGTGTCGCCGAATTGCAATCCTTTTCTTGTGACTGGGAAAATCTTCAACGGAGGGGAACTCATCCTTGGGGGGTGGGGGTGTCTTGTGATTTCATGCATTGAATTTGGGATTAAAATTGGATGCTTGCCTCGCCTTGCGAAGGGCCGCATGCCGTTTTCTAGCTGTGCGCACCCCGCTTTTGGAGACTCTTCCCCAAATGAGGTTGCATGTTCCAAGCCCTTCTTCTTTGCACGATATCCTCCCACCCCCCCACCCCAAATAGGATCCTGAATCGACCCTCCCTCTGTAAAATAAGGCAGGAGTTGTTAAGCACCTCCCCTTGTTAAAAAGTCCTTGCATTCACCCATTAAAGAGCTGAGGTGGCGCAGTGGTTAAATGTAGCACTGCAGGCTACTTCAGCTGACTGCAGTTCTGCAGTTCGGCTGTTCAAATCTCACCGGCTCAGGGTTGACTCAGCCTTCCATCCTTCCGAGGTGGGTAAAAATGAGGACCCAGATTGTGGGGGCGATATGCTGTCTCTGTAAACCGCTTAGAGAGGGCTGAAAGCCCTATGAAGCGGTATATAAGACTAACTGCTATTGCTATAATGCAGGGATGTTCAAACTTGGGGACTTGTGGACTTCAATTCCCAGAGTCGGCTGGGGAATTCTGGGAGTTGAAGTCCAGAAATCTTAAAAGTTTCCAAGTTTGGACCCTCCTGCATTAAGGCATCAGGAAATAATTCAAAGGCCCCCTTTTAAAGCAAGACGTTTTAAGAATAGGGCGTTTCATTTTTTTAATTTCTCATCATTCCCCGTCTCCTGATTAAGTAGACCCCAACCCCCCCCCGGCCAAAAAAATCAAGGACTGCTTATTCAGCACATCCTGGCTTACGCCTGCAGGTGCAACCCCCCCCCTCTTCCTCATTACCCCAATTTGCAAAAACTGCCCCAAGAGAACTGCCTTCCCATCAAAGCAGCAAATCAACACAACTCTGCAGCAACCCCTGGGGAACGCAAAGGGTGTGTGAGTCGCATCTGGCAGGTGGAAAGGAGCAGGCCTCCACGAAGCTCCGCCTTTCTTCTTTACATTTGTCCTTCTTATACATTTGTTATTCCATTTAATAGGTTATAATACACAATTTGGATTGCTTTATTTACCATCCCTTCCGCCTGTTGCAACACTACCTTATTTTCCCTTTCTTTTCTGCTGCCCTCCCTTCTCTCCTTCCTCTCTTCCTCCTCTCCTTCCCCTTTCCTTCTTTCCTTGCCTCTCCCCTACTCCTCTCTTCCTCTTCTCCCTCTGACCCTCTCTCCTTCTCTTTCTATCCCTTCCCTCCTTCTTTCCTTTCCTCTTCCTTCTTCCTCTCCTTTCCCTTTCCTTCTTCCCTTACCTCTCCCCTTCTCCTCTCCTCTTCCTACCCTCTCCTTCTCTTTCTATCCCTTCCCTCCTTCCTCTCCTTTCCTCTTCCTTCTTCCTCTCCTTTCCTTCTTCCCTTGCCCCTCCCCTTCTCCTCTCCTCTTCCTACCCTCTCCTTCTCTTTCTCTCCCTTCCCTCCTTCCTCTCCTTTCCCTTTCCTTCTTTCCTTGCCTCTCCCCTTCTCCTCTCCTCTTCCTACCCTCTCTTTCTCTTTCTCTCCCTTCCACCTTACCTCTCCTTACCTCTTCCTTCCTTCCCTCCTCTTCCTGTCATTCTCTCCTCCTCTCTCTCTTTTCTTTTCCTGTTGTTATCGGTGTCTCTTTCAAATCTCAGTTTATGTTTCCTTGGGGTGGTATTTCCACAAACCCAAATATAGTTTAGTATTATTTTCCTATTCCTTTACCTTCTCTAATCTATCCTATGTTTCCCCTCCCCTTTATATCTCACTCTTGTATATATACTGGTATATTTAGCACTTATCTTTTCTGTTTTCCCCTTCTTCTTCCTCCCCTCCCCTGTTTCTCATTTAATAGCGTAGCTCAGCCTTTCCAAGACCTGCGGAGATATTCACGCCCCACTCCTGGCCAGAAAAAAAATAACGATTGCAAAGCTGACAGAGACTAGGAGGCAGCAAATTCTGGTTCTGCCCTCTTTGCAATCTTTTCTAGGCTCACCGTGCCAACTAGGGTTCACCCTTTCGGGAGCCTCTGCAGAGCCAACCCAGCTAACCGGTGCCAACTCCGACCAGCTGCACAACTCTTGCGGGATAATAAGTCCATTCACAGTGCTTTTTCCCAGGTTCATGGCCGAGCAAAATATATATATATATATTAACTGGACCGGTCCTGGGCCAAGTGGCCACCTGTTGCTCTCCGGGACTGAAAGGGCTGTGGGAACAGCCCAGATGCAAAAGATGGGGACTTGCAACTCGCTCTGCTCATCATCATTTTTTTTGTCGTTAGAAAGGGTGGGGTGGGTCTGCAGTGCTGCCCTTCCTTCCCGACGCATCAATTGAAGGGCAAAGCAGGAGTTTCCACATTGGTCTCTGGCCAGGTTGGCCAAAACAGATGCTCTCCGACCACCAGGGATGGGAACAGATTTTTAAGGAGGGAATCTCTTTTTTTTTCCCAATCTATTTTTTATTTTTAAACATAAAAATGAAAAACAATATGATATATATATATATATATATGTATGTATGTATGTATGTATGTATGTATGTATGTATGTATGTATGTTTTCTGAGGTTTTCGCGGGTGTTAGTATGTAGGTCTCTAGTTGTTCGGGTTTTCTCCCGCGTAGAATTGGAGATGTCTTGGCGACGTTTCGACAAAGTCACATTCGTCATCTTCAGGCTGCTTCTGACTACTTCAGGTTTGGTGTTGGTTCCACTACTCCTGGAAACACCAATAGCAATAGCAATAGCAGTAGACTTATATACCGCTTCATAGGCCTTTCAGCCCCTCTCTAAGCGGTTTACAGAGAGTCAGCATATCGCCCCTACAATCTGGGTCCTCATTTTACCCACCTCGGAAGGATGGAAGGCTGAGTCAACCCTGAGCCGGTGAGATTTGAACCGCTGACCTGCTGATCTAGCAGTCGCCTGCAGTGCTGCATTTAACCACTGCGCCACCAAACCTGAAGTAGTCTGAAGCAGCCTGAAGATGACGAATGAGACTTCGTCGAAACGTCGCCAAGACATCTCCAATTCTACGCGGGAGAAAACCCAAACAACTAGAGACCTATATGTATGTATGTATGTATGTATGTATGTATGTATGTATGTTGTATTTGTGCTGATAAATAAATAAAGGGAGACTAGTATAGATCTATTTCAAGCTATTTAGCTTTCATCAGCTAGCCACACCCTTACTGGGATTCGAACCTGTGCTGTATTACATCTTAGGCAGATGTGTTAACCACTAAGCCACAAGGTTCTCCTCCTTATCAGCTGAGCCAGGGAAATAGGTATGTATTTAGTGTCACAACCCCTGGTATATATATATATATATAAATGAGGGATTTCTTGACCCAAAACATGGCAGCCTATTGTGCTTCATGTTCTGACCGAGGCTTCCCGAGAGCCTGAAGCAAACTCCTGGTCCCCACAAAAACTCCTTTTATTCACCGACTGTGAATTCTGCTCCTTCACATCCAGCAAAGTCTCTCAAGGGAGGATTTACAGTCACAGACCTTATCTGGCTTGGAGAGCTGCCAGGACGATCCCTGCAGAACTTGGCAAGGAGCCTCGAGAGTTACAAACCAATTAAGTGAACTAATTGCCTCCTGCAAACTCCACTCCCCTTTCGCTCCTCTTTTATTTCCTCTGGGAGGGGCCATTCATCCTCCACCTGTGGCCTTACTCCCAAGTCGACCCCTGTTCTTTAGCTGCTCCCTTTGTCTGGCAACTCTGCGCATGCGCACACTGGGAACAGGCTCCAGCTGTTCTGCCTCTCTGATCTCCGACTCTGAAGGCAGCTGAGAACTGGCATACGGCTCTGGCCCCCTCTCTGCCTCCGACCCAGAGCCCTCCTCAGAGCCTCCCCCAGACTCCAGGACTGGCCCAGGTTCCTCCCCAACCTCCTCACTCTCCGACTCTGCTGCCAGATCCACTGGTCACTGGTGGGCCACAACAGGAGTATAAATCCTTCCATTCCCCACCATCCAGTGACAGCCCTACCTTGGTCTGCAAGAATAGGGGTTCCATTCTCAGCCAGGCTGCTTTGCCGGTAGAATTTATTTCCGCACAATCAAATCGAGATCAATCTGGGAGGACATCCTGAGGATCTTAAACCCTGGATCGATGCAACTCTGCATCACGTCAATCGGAAAACGGTGAAAATAGTTTTTTTAAAAGTCATTGGATTGCAATAACGAACGGAAGAGAGGACCGATGGGAAAGAGCCACATGATTTATAAAAAGGTAAAGGTTCCCCTCGCACACATGTGCTAGTCGTTCCCGACTCTAGAGGGCGGTGCTCATCTCCGCTTCAAAGCCCAAGAGCCAGCGCTGTCCGAAGACGTCTCCGTGGTCATGTGGCCGGCATGACTCAACACTGCCAAAGGCGCACGGAATGTTGTTCCCTTCCCACCGAAGGTGGTTCCTATTTTTCTATCTGCATTTTTTACGTGCTTTCGAACTGCTCGGTTGGCAGAAGCTGGGACAAGTCACGGGAGCTCACTCCGTTACACAGCGCTAGGGATTCGAACTGCTGAACTGAAAACCTTGTTTCACGTTAGGTTTTTTTTTTTTCCTGTCACCTACCATCCTCCAGAATCTCAAGAGTGGGTGGACTGCCAGTGAACGAGCGAGTTAGAGCTAACACACCTCATGTCAAAAAACGTGGGCGTTCAGCAAAAGGCAGGTGTGCAACCCGCCCCCCCCCAAGATTGAAAACAACAAGGGACCAGAATGCCTCTTTCTCCTCCGACGCATCTCCCTTCTCTCTCCTTGACGCAACCTAGCTTTGCAAACTGGGATGTTGATTCCCAAGGCAGCAACTGGGCATTGACAAGACAGCAGCCATTTCCTGGAGTCGGATGGAGAACTGACCCTTCCCCTGGAGGCCAACGCCATTCTCCACTTTGGGGTGGAGGGGGTGGCCGGGGGTCTCCAAGCTTGGTGGTTTCCTTGCAGATGTTTCGTTATTGAAACTTGATCGCGCTGATGATGTTTCCTAGTTGGGCCATGAAACGTCTTGCGAGAAAACCACCAAGCTCAGACGGCACCAAGGAGATGGGTGGGAGGGAGAGAGGAGGGAAAGAGGGATGGATGGAAGGAAGGAAGGAAGGAAGGAAGGAAGGAAGGAAGGAAGGAAGGAAGGAAGGAAGGAGGAAGGAAGGTTACTAGTGATGTTTCCTAGTTGGGTCATGAAACTTCTGCGAGAAAACCATCAACCACCATAGAGCAGAAGAAGGGAAGGAAAGGGAAGGAAGGAAAGGAAGAGGAAGGGAAGGAAAGGAGGGGAAGAAAAGGAAAGGAAGGGGAAGGAAAGGGAATGGGAAGGAAAGGAGGGGAGGGAAAAGAAGGGGGAAGGGAAGGGATTGATATTAGCTAGTTGGATCATGAAATGTCTGCAAGAAAACCACCAAGTTCAGAGAGCACCAAACCCCCAACAGTTCCTCCTCCTCTTCCTCCTCAAACCCCTCTTCCTCCTAGCACTGATGTTACCTAGTTGGTCCATGAAACATCTGCAAGAAAACCACCAAGTTCAGAGAGCACCAAGGACCCTACAATCCTCCTCCTCCTCCTCCTCCTCCTCCTCCTCCTCCTCCTCCTCCTCCTCCTCCTCCTCCTCCTCCTCCTCCTCCTCCTCCTCCTCTTCTCCTAGCACTGATGATGTTCCCTAGGTGGGCAATGAAACATGTGCAAGAAAACCAACAGGTTCAGAGAGCACCAAGGACCACACAATCATCCTATTTCTCCTTCTCCTCCTCCTCCTCCTCCTCCTCCTCCTCCTCCTCCTCCTCCTCCTCCTCCTCCTCCTCCTCCTCCTCCTCCTCCTCCTCCTCTTCTCCTAGCACTGATGAGGTTCCCTAGGTGGGCGATGAAACATCTGCAAGAAAACCACCAGGTTCAGAGAGCACCAAGGACCCCTCAGTTCCACCCGGAGCTCCAGATATTCTCTCCCCTCCGCATAACGCCATGGCCTTCAAGGAGGGAAGCCTCCCTATTCCAGGGGACGTTCCCTTGTCCCCTTAGCCCCAACCCCCTGGTGCCTCCTTCTCCCACCCCTGAATGACCATCAGCTGCTGAACATTAGTCTCAACTCCTGAGCCAGGCCTGGCAAATTGGACCAAGATTTCTTAGGAGAGCCACAGATATTCTCCTCCCGGTAGGGCCTGTCCAAGAACATGCTTGAAAGGGCTTCTCTCCTTCTCTCCCATTTGAGTCCAATTAAAGGGGAGGGGGGCTTGCTCGTAACGAGGGGCTGATGTGCCACAGACCTTGGCCATCTGCCAACCCTCCCTCCACCCTCAATGACTAATTAGGAGAGGCAAGGAGCAACGTAGTCCTGTTGGGGTGGGGTGGGGGCAACAAAGACCTCTTGACCAGCCATTGGCAACTTCTGCACCATTTTTGTTCATTTGCTGCTGGAGCGCAGACCTCAAACGAGCATCATGTACGTGCCTTAGGGGGGGGGGGAAGTGAGTGAGAGGGGGTCTTTCTTCCACATGGTTACCCCCTCCCCAATCCTGGCCCGAATTAAAAACTCTACTGAAGACACAAGAGAGCCATCCCCCCCCGCCTCCCCCGGACCCCAAAATCCTGAAAATGAGTTTTGCATTGTTCCCTGCAGAAACCCCCGGAGTAATTTAACGCAGCTGAGAACAGGGGGGGTACGTTCAAACATAGAAAAAAAATCTCATGTTGTCCCCATTATGGACAACCACACAGAACAAAAGGAGGGGAGGGAAAGGGAGGGGAGGGCAAGGAGGGAGGGGGGGAAGAGAAGGGGATGGATGGAAAGAAACCCCCCCCCTCATCCTGTCCCAAATTCTGTATTTTAAACGTGCCCAGGGGTGGCATAGATAGAGGTGGTTCTCCATTCGCAATAATTTGTTTAACGACTATTCATTCAGTAGTACCGAAAAAAAGCGGCTTATATCCATTTCCCCACTTTTTGCAGCACAGATAGTTCTCCACTTATGACAGCTCACTTAATGACTGTTCAAAGTTGCGACGGCACCCCAAAAGGGGGGTCATTTTTCACCTTTTGTGACTTGTTGCAGCAGTCCCCAGGGGTCCCCCCGGGATCCCAAATTCAGAGTCTCGGCAACTGGCCTGTACTTACGACGGTTGCGGTATCACGCCATCTCCTTTGCAACCTTCTCGCAAGCAAAGTCAAGCGGGGGGGGGGGAACCGGATTCGCTTAGCAACTTTGTGACCAACTTAAACAACTGCGGCGGTGATTGGCTTAACCGCCGTGGCAAGAAAAAGTCACAAAACGGAACAAGTGTTTCACTTGGCAACAAAAATCCTGGGCTCCCTTGAGGTCGTAAGTCGAGCACTGCCCGTGGTCTATATTTCAAATCCTGGGTTTGATTTAAGCCAGAATGAATTTGGTAGAATAGAATAGAACAGAACAGAATAGAATAATGGAATAATAGCAATAGCAATAGCAGTAGACTTATATACCGCTTCATAGGCCTTTCAGGCCTCTCTAAGCGGTTTACAGAGAGTCAGCATATTGCCCCCAACAATCTGGGTCCTCATTTTACCCACCTCGGAAGGATGGAAGGCTGAGTCAACCCTGAGCCGGTGAGATTTGAACCGCTGACCTGCTGATCTAGCAGTAGCCTGCAGTGCTGCTTTTAACCACTGCGCCAACTTGAATAAGAATAGAATAGAATAGAATAGAATATAGAAGAGAAGAGAAAAGAGAATATAGAAGAGAATAGAATATAGAAGAGAATAGAAGAGAATAGAGTAGAATAGAATAGAATATAGAAGAGAATAGAATAGAGTATAATAGAAGAGAAGAGAAGAAGGAATGGAATAGAATAGAATAGAATGTAGAGTAGAGTAGAGAATAACAGAGTTGGAAGGGACCTTGAAGGTCTTCTAGTCCAACCCCCTGATTAGGCAGGAAACCCTACAACACTTCAGACAAATGGATATCTAATCTCTTCTCAAAAACCTCCGGTGTTGGAGCATTCACAACTTCTGGAGACAAGTTGTTGTTCCATTCATTAATTTCTCATTAGTTCTAAGTTGCTTCTCTCCTTGCTTAGTTTCCACCCATTGCTTCTTGTTCTAACCTCAGGTGTTTCGGAGAATAGATTGACTCCCTCTTCTTTGGGGCAGCCCCTGAGATATTGGAAGACTGCTATCGCGTCTCCCCTGGTCCTTCTTTTCATTAAACTAGCCATACCCAGTTCCTGCAATCGTTCTTCATATGTTTCAGCCTCCAGTCCCCTAATCCTCTTTGTTGCTCTTCTCTGCACTCTTTCTAGAGTCTCCACATCTTTTTCACATCGTGGCGGCTAAACTAAAATTATTGGTGATGCTTTTGGGGGACAATAAAACAACAAAATCAACTCCAACTGTGCAATGCGAGGAATGCCCCATTACCGTCTTCTTGATTTGTCTCTCATTAAAACTGGGAACTGAACATTTATTTATTTTTTTGCTTTTTCCTTTCATGGTACAGAAAAGGAGGAGATTACAGCCCAGAGAAATAAATTTTGTCATCTGCACTCCCAGAGACCGTCGTACCACAACTGTTGAATACCTACAACCATCTTCTCCGTTAAGGAGAACCGGATGAAAACCATGGTCCTGGGGTTTTTGGGGGGTGGGAGTGGGGGGGAGGAAAGGATCCAACTACAAAGAGAAGAACAAGAACCATTTCTAACCAGAATCATTTCTGCAATTTATTCTTCTCTCCAACTGGAGAAAGCCAGCCCAGGAGGTCTCTTTTTAAGACAAAATATGTTACGAATTCAAAAAAGACAATAAATTCTTTCCCAGCTGGACATCTGCAGATGTGTTGAAACTACAGGTCCCAGAATCCTTCCTTCCTTCCTTCCTTCCTTCCCTCACTCCTTTCCTTCTCCCTTTCTTTCTTTTTTTTCTTTCTTTTTCTTCCTTGCTTCCTTCCCTTCTTCCCCTGTCCCTTTTGTTTCTTCCTTTCCTTCCTCCTTTCCCTCCTTCCTTCCTTCCTTCCCTCCTTCCCCTCTCTCTTTCGTTTCTTCCTTTCCTTCCTCCTTTCCCTCTTTCCCTCCTTTCTTCCTTCTTCTTTTTTTAAAAGCTTCTTCTCCCAAGCAAAGCAAACCTAAACCTCTTTTTTTTTGTTTAAGTTGGGAAAATTCCCAGGTTCCTCTTCCTTTCCCCCTCTGCTGGGGGGCGGGAGGGAGGGCAAGAAAAAACAAACCCTTTCCCTGTCACCCAGGGAGGCAACTAGAAATGGCTGCAAGGGCTGCCTCTCCGGCCAACGCAACCAGCCGCCCCATGGCACCCCACATCTGGCTTTCCAGAGCGACAAAGGATTGAAACAGGAGCCTCTTTTCCCTCTTCCCCCACCTCCTTGCCCTGCCCCCACCCCCCAGCCACTGGGCTCTCTAACCTCACAATCCTGCCCTTGTTCTCCCACCCTTCTCTCCCCCTTTTGCAGCAGGACAAATATTTAACATCTGCCAAAAACAAAACAAAAGCCAAAAATGCTAAGAATCCATTTGCTATTGGAGTGGGGGCTGGTGTCTGTGTGTGTGTGTGTGTGTGTGTGTGTGTGAGAGAGAGAGAGAGAGAGACAGAGACAGACAGAGAGACAGAGAGAGGGAGAGAAAGAGAGGGAGAGAAAGGGAGGGAGAAAGAGGGAGAGAGAGAGGGAGAGAAAGAGGGAGAGAGAATGAGAGGGAGAAAGAATGAGAGGGAGAAAGAAAGAGGGAGAAAGAGAGGGAGAGAAAGAGAGAGAAAGAGAGGGAGAAAGAGGGAGAGAGAATGAGAGGGAGAGAAAGAGAGGAGAAAGAGGGAGAGAAAGAGAGGGAGAAAGAGGGAGAGAGAGAATGAGAGGGAGAGAAAGAGGGAGAGAAAGAGAGGGAGAAAGAGGGAGAGAAAGAGAGGGAAAGAAAGAAGGAGAGAGAGAATGAGTGGGAGAGAAAGAGGGAGAGAGAGAAAGAGCAAGAGGGAGAGAAAGAGAGGGAGAAAGAGGGAGAGGAAGAGAGGGAAAGAAAGAGGGAGAGAAAGAGGGAGAGAGAGAGAATGAGAGGGAAAGAGGGAGAGAGGGAGAAAGAGGGAGAGAAAGAGAGGAAGAGGGAGAGAAAGAGAGGGGGAGAGACAGAGAGATGGAGGTCTGGTTGGGGGAAGGGAGAAGCCAGCCCACCTCGGCAAAAAAAAACGCACTGAGAATGTGGGGAGTGGGCGGCACCAACCTACAGCTGCCATCATGACAATTACATGGGGGGGGGAGAATGCAGGGGGGGGGGGATATTTTTGCAAAAAAAGCTTCCGGCTGCTGCCAGCGCTGAATCACTGGCGGAGAGAAGCAGCCCCCTCCCCCTTTCCAAGCCCCCCCCTCCCCCGACGAATCCATTGGAGCCCAGCTTCAAGCCGCAAATAAAACTGCCGGCGCGCCCACCCGTTGCTTCCGAAGGTGGCAATGGGTGCCCCACAGCCCCCCCCTCCTCCTTGCTCTTGACGTGTCCACCCCCCCCTCTTTTCTCCTGCTTCCAATTCACTCCCCCCCCCAAACACCAGGTTTTTATATGGGGGGGGGTTAAAAGGGAAGGGAAATGAGCAGATTCTAGAGAGAGACTTGGATGAGACGCTTGCGAAGGATGGAGCCACACCCGGCGTTGGCGCATCTGCGTGCCCACTTTTCTGCCTGCAGCCACACCTTCTCCTCCCAATCCGGTGCCATAAACGACACACACACACACAGACACAGACACAAACACACACACACACACACACACACACACACACACACACACACCCCTCTCCACAATTATGAAGGATGCCCCACTTTGCTCAGAACATCTGCAATCCCCCAAAACGGTCAGAAATGGTGCCCCTTCTGGGGTTTTTTGCCTTCCTGAAAAAGCCAGGGCTTCCTTTCCATCCTCTTGAACCCAGCTCTGCCCCAAGCAGGGGGACAGGGAGGGGGGGACTATGCCCAGATATGACGTCAAAGGCCCAATCTAGAAATAGCCGCTCCGGTTAAGCAGAGCCCACTGGCCAGAAAATGGGCATTTTTGGAGCGCTCTGTGGCTTACAGAAGCGCTGATTCTTGTCCAACTAAAGGATTAAATCCTCTCTAGTTAAAAGAGAGATTTATAGCCCAAGGAGCTTTGAAAGGGGACAGGGCACTCCCTGTTTTCCCCACACCGCGCCACCCTTGTGGGGTAGGCTGGGTTGAGAGCCAAACATCTTCTAGACTAGAGTAGGGGTTGCTAATCTGGGCCAATTTAAGATGGGTAGATTTCTGGAAGTTGAAGTAGGCTGGGGGGAAGTTGGTTGGGGAATTCTGGAAATTGAAGCCCATCCACTGTCTAAAGGGGAATTCTGGGAGTTGAAGTTCAGGCGTCAAGATCGAGGTTGAGCGACAGGCAGTGTTTCTCAACCTTGGCATCTTTACGATGGGTGGACTTCAACTCCCAGAATGCTGGCTGGGGTGTCTTTGAAGTCCACTCATGGTGGTTGAGCAGTTCTGGGGGTTGAAGTCTACTCCTGTTGGATGGGGGATTCTGGGAGCTGAAGTCCACTCCTGTCGGGTGGGGGATTCTGGGAGTTGAAGTCCACACCTGTTGGGTGGGGGATTCTGGGAGTTGAAGTCCACTCCTGTTGGATGGGAGATTCTGGGAGTTGATGTCCACAGCTATTGGGTGGGGGATTCTGGGAGTTGAAGTCCACACCTGTTGGGTGGGGGATTCTGGGAGTTGATGTCCACACCTATTGGGTGGGGGATTCTGGGAGCTGAAGTCCACTCTTGTTGGATGGGAGATTCTGGGAGTTGATGTCCACACCTATTGGGTGGGGGATTCTGGGAGCTGAAGACCACACCTGTTGGGTGGGGAATTTAGGAGCTGAAGTCCACATCTGTTGGGTGGGGAATTTAGGAGCTGAAGTCCACATCTGTTGGGTGGGAGATTCTGGGAGCTGAAGTCCACAGATGTGGGATTTTGGGAGTTGAAGTCCACACCTGTTGGGTGGGGGATTCTGGGAGTTGAAGTCCACTCCTCTTCACGTGGACACGGTTGCTAGTCCAAGACCTTCTCTGCCCCAGCGGATGTGTCCGAGCCTCGTGCTCCGCTTCCTTCCTTGTCCTGAGCCCCTGAGCCCGCCACGAACTCTACAGATTAGGGCCCAGTCCTCTCCAGTTCTCCCCCCTGCATTTCCTAGCCAACAACCACCAGTGAAGGGACGCATGAGAACCCCCAGGCATCGTGCAAAAGGGGCATTTTAGCAATGCAGAAGTTGTGAGGCTCACGCCAGCTGGCCTTCTGCCCTCCCGAGGAGGGAATTCCCCCACAGTGCCACCACAGCAGTTTTTTCCCAGCTCAGACATTTCGGCTCCAGGACATGCCTCCGATGTTATTTTCCCAAGCATCAGCAGAGTCCCCACTCTGCGCACTCTGAGTATGCACAGGAGCACTCTTGGCTCACACTTCCATAGCCTTTTTTCCTCATTCACGTCCCTCAAGCAGCTTTTTTGCTCTGTGGCAGAACAGCTCTGGCCTCCAAAGCAGGAGATGCCCCCCCCAAAAAAAAACCCCACTAGGGACCATCATATCCCCCCCCTAAAAAAATCAATTGCCCCATGGCAACTAAGATAGGAACTGACCATCTTCTTTTAATGAGCCCATAATCCCTTGTATCGGGGTGGAGTCTGGCAATCTGATGGAGCTGCCGGTTTTTATTGGCCGGATGCCCTTCCTGTCGCCAGGGTGGAGTTTTGTTCGGCAAATATATCCTCATTGTGCCCAGAGAGAGAAATACCTGCTCCTACCTGGGATTGAACTCACAGCCTCCTGATTCTGAGGAGAGCTATAGGAACTGACCGCTTGCTGAAGTGAAATTTAGAGAAATAATCCAGGGTTTTTTTTTTTCATTTTGAGCAGAGCAGGAGGAACTGGGAAGACCCCAGAAAGACAAGTTTTATTTTCATCTTTACAAGGAACCCCGGACTTACGACCGTTCGCTTAATGACCATTCCGAGTGACAGTGACCCCCAAAAAGCTGGCGTATATGACCAGCGTTCACACTTAACGGCCGTTGCAACATCCCCACGGTCACATAATCAACTGCTTCCTCTTTATGACGTGTCCGGGTGTGTGTATGTCACACAATCCCCAGAGGGGCGAGGGGGAGCAGCTTCACTTAACCACCAGGTGGCTAACTTATCAACCGCAGCGATCCGCTTAACGACGGAGGCAAGGGAGGTCTCTTAAGAAGGGATTAAAAACTCACGTTAACCCCGGCGTGATTCCCTGAACAATGGCGCCGATTTGCTTAACAAGTGTGCGGCAAAAAAGCGTCACAGAACGGGACAAGTAACCCATGCCTTGCTTCACCCCGGAAAGTTTGGGCTCGGTTGTCGTCGTAAGTTGAGGACGAGGGTGGCCGGAAGACGTTTTGAGGCCTCCCTCTCTTTTTTTTAATGCAAGAAGGAAGGGCTTGCATTATAAAATTAACTGCCTTTTGATCTTTTGCAGAGTCAGCTTTAGGAAAAACTGGTGAGGTTTTGCAGAGATGTTTCTTTTAAAAAAATAATAATAATAATAACCCCCTGGAAAGCAACAGTTGGTTTTTTATAGGCTGCCAGGAAAAAAAGAAAGAAAGAAAAGGGGGGAAAAAACGACCCCAAAGATTTTTGTTTTTTTAAAGAAAGTAAAACTAGACAGCTGCAAATGCAAAATCTCCAAAACTTCCAAATCTTTTTTAAAACCTCCAAAAAAAGTTTGCTCCGTTTTACCTTCTTCCCAGGATGAAAAGCTTTGGGCTTTTTTTAAAAAAAGTAGAGGGGCCGTGGGGCGGAGGGGTTTATTGGTCCCCAAAGGCCAATCCCAGCCAGCCCCCCCCCCACTTCCCCAGGCCTCAAGGCTACCCAGGCCAACCCAAAATGGGGAGAAGGGGGGAGAGAGGCGGAGGGAACTTGGGACAAAAGGATTTGGCCAATGAAAAAGTGGAGAGAGAGAAATAGGAAGGGAGGCAATGGAGTTGTCATCTTTACTCAAGGTGGAACAGAGGGGTCCTTTCCCTCCTTCCCTCCCTGCCCCCAAACCCTACTGCCTTCACTGATGAGGTTAACTAGTTGGGTGATGAAAGGCTTGCAAGAAAACTACCAAGCTAAGAGAGCACCAAAAACTCCATAATTCTCCTCCTCCTCCTCCTCCTCCTCCTCCTCCTCCTCCTCCTCCTCCTCCTCCTCCTCCTCCTCCTCCTCCTCCTCCTCCTCCCTGCAAACTCCTCTCCCTTCTAGCAGTGATGATGTTACATAGTTGGGTCAAGAAATGTCGGAAAGAAAACTACCAAGCTCAGAGAGAGCCAAGGACCTCACAATCCTCCTCGTCTTCGTCTTCTTCTCCTCCTCCTCTTCCTCCTCCTCCTCCTCCTTTTCTCTTCCCCCTCCTCCTCCCTGCAAACTCCACTCCCTTCTAGCACTGATGATGTCACATAGTTGGGTCAAGAAATGTCTGAAAGAAAACCACCAAGCTCAGAGAGCACCAAGGACCTCACAATCCTCCTCGTCTCCTCTGTCTCCATCGTCGTCTCCTCCTCCTCCTCCTCCTCCTCCTCCTCCTCCTCCTCTCCTCCTCCTCCTCCTCCTCCTCCTCCTCTTCCTCCTCCTCCTCCTCCTTTTCTCTTCCCCCTCCTCCTCCCTGCAAACTCCACTCCCTTCTAGCACTGATGATGTCACATAGTTGGGTCAAGAAATGTCTGAAAGAAAACCACCCAGCTCAGAGAGCACCAAAGACTTCAAAATTCTCCTCCTCCTCCTCCTCTCTGCAAACTCCACTCCCTTCTAGCACTGATGATGTTACATAGTTGGGTCAAGAAATGTCTGAAAGAAAACCACCAAGCTCAGAGAGCACCAAGGACCTCACAGTCCTCCTCCTCTTCCTCCCTTTCTCCTTCTACATAAGCCCCCCTCCCGTGTAGCACTCATGTTGTTCTCTAATTGGGTCAGGAAACATCTGGAAGAAAACCACCAGAAACCTTCAGAAGAGCAGATGCTAAGGAGCACCAAGGACCCCACAATCCTC
The DNA here is from genome assembly GCF_051295495.1 of Thamnophis sirtalis. NCBI lineage: Eukaryota > Metazoa > Chordata > Lepidosauria > Squamata > Natricidae > Thamnophis > Thamnophis sirtalis. Next base: position 4,725,471 of record NW_028261394.1, on the reverse strand, counting down.
CTCTTCCTCCTCCCCCCACTATTCTGCAAACCTCACTCCCTTACCAACACTGATGGTGTTACCCAACTGGGTCATGAAACGCCGGCAAGAAAAACAGCCGAAGGCAGAGGGCACCAAGGGCCTCACACTCCCTTTCTTTCTCTCTCTCTCTCTCTCTCTCTCTCTCTCTCTCTTTCTTCCCCACCCCTCTTCCTCCATCCCTCCCTCCTCTCCAATCAGGCCGGCAAGATTAGGATTAGGGAATTAAAAGACTTGGCAGTTCCCAGCAGGGAAGGTAGAAAACCCAACAGCTCCGTCTGGATTGAAACCACCCAATGCAGCCCCCTCTCCCACCCCCACCCCCCCCCGCGCAGCTGAAGGAAGGGGGAGGAGCTTGATAGAGGAAAGTGGGGAGGGGGGGAAGGGCAGAGAATGGCGGAATGGGGTGGGGAGCAAGTGGTGAAAGGAGGCAAGGGTCTCCCGAAGCAGCTGGCTCATTCTTCCTTGGAGGGTGTGGGGGGCAGGCAGCCTCTTTCAAAGCAGGGGTCTTCCCTACCCTTGTAATTATTTCCCCAGCCCCTTCCTTCCTTCCTCCGCTTGGTAGGGCAGAGCGGGTGAAAAGGGGAAGGGGGCAGACTTTGCAGGGAGATGCACAAGGGGGCTGCTCCGTCCATTCAACACCCCCCTCCCCATACACACACACACACACACACACACATGCCTGTTGTTCCCGGATACCCGGGCTCCACCATTTTGAGGAAGGGAGACAAAGGAATTCCCGGTGAACAATGTCCCCCCACCCCAGCCCCCACCACAAGGCCATTCCCACCTCGCCCTGCCTCCCCCCACCCTTACCCCCAGCCCAGGGAGATCAGGAAGAAAGCAGGGAGGGAGGGGGAAAGAGAAGATGGAGTGGGAGTGGGGGGAGAAGAGATCCCGGCCCATCCCCAGAAAAAAACTCCAAGCAAGCTCTTCTCCTGTCCACTCACAGCCTGGCTAAGGACCCCCGGAAACCCCCCACCCCCCAATTCTTCATTCTCCGGGGAAAACTCCGTGGTTGCTTCGGAGTGTGTCTCCAATCCATCAACCCCTCCAGAAACATTTTGGGGGCACAGAGACCATCGACGCCTCGCCCGCAAGACTTTTTCATTCTTCTTTCTGATTCAATTTGGAGTGGGGGGAGCCCATTCATTCCTCCCTCCAGTGGCTCAGCCTGTGTCACCCACACATAGGCCCCTTCCCAGATTTGCTGCTGCCCCACCAGCATCTTGTTGGGGGGGGGGGAGTCTAGCCAGCCCCACCCCGCGGGGAGGAGGGGTAGGGAGAGAAAGGGACCCATCATACCAACAGCCAGGACCCTCCCTCACAATACAAGGGGGAACCCCATGATTTGCCCAGGGAAAGATGCCTCCAGCGGGAGGGAGCCAATCAAAAGAACCGCAGCCTTGATCTTCCTGCTGGCACAGCCCCTTCCCCAGCTGTGTGTGGGTGGAGGGAGGAGACAAAGAGGCACGGAGGGGGGGGGTGTGTCCCACTCCTCTAGCCCTCGGTCAGGCCAAGACCCCCAAGCTTAGCCTACCCTGACCCCCCCCCCAGCCCTGGGGGGGAGGACTGAAAGATTGTGGAGGGTGGGGAATGGGAACAAAGACCTCAGGGAAGCCCACTCCTTTCCTCCTGGGGGGGGCAGGAGACCCCCTCCCCAACCTTAAGGAATGGAGACCTTCCCCCCCCTCCTCTCCTCCCTGGGCAGCCAAGAGACCCCCTCCCCAGCAGGGCCCTTTTCTCCCCTGATGAATGGAGACCTTCTCCCTTCTCTTCCCCAAGCAGCCCAGGAGCCCCCTCCTCAGACGGACTCTCCCCTACCTTGATGAATGCAGACCCCCATGAATGCAGACCCCCCCCTCCTCTCCTCCCTGGGAGTGCCAAGAACCCCCTCCCCTCCTGGGTGGAGACCTTTCCCCCTCTTCTCCTCCCCAGGCTGGCCAAGAGACCCCCTCCCCAGCTGGGCTCTTCCTTTCCTTACCAAATGGAGACCTTTCCCCCTCCTCTCCTCCCTGGGCAAGGAGACCCCCCTCCCAGATGGAGCTTCCCCTATCTTGCTGGATGGAGACCTTCCCCCTTGTTGCTGGGTGGGCCAGGAACCGCCCTCCCCAGCCTTGCCCTCCCCTACACCTTGATGAATGGAGACCCTTCCCCCCTCCTCTCCTGCCTGGGCAGCCAAGAGACCCCCTCCCCATCCCAGCTATTCCCTCCCTTGCTGAGTGGAGACCTTTCCCCCCCTCCTCTCACGTGGGCCAGGAGCCCCTCCCCAGCCGGTCCCGGGTGGAGACCTTCCCCTCTCTTCACCCCCACAGGCTGACCAAGCCACCCTCTCCCCAGCTGGGTGGAGACCTCCCCCCTTTTCCTCTCCACCCTGGCCGGTCCAAAAGCCCCCTCCCCAGCCTTGCCCTCCCTTGATGAATGGAGACCTTTCCTCACTCCTCTCCTCCCTGGGCAGCCAAGAGACCCCCTCCCCAGCCGGACCCTTCCCCTCCCTTACGAGTGGAGACCTTCGCCCCCCTCCTCTCCGACTGCTCCAGAAGCCCCCTCCCCAGCCTTGCCCTTCCCTCCCTTGATGAACGGAGACCCTTCCCCCCTCTTCTCCGGCGGCCCAGGCGCCCCCTCCCCAGCCCTCCCCTCCCTTGATGAACGGAGACCCTTCCTCACTCCTCTCCTCCCTGGGCAGCCAAGAGACCCCCTCACAAGCCGGACCCTTCCCCTCCCTTACGAGTGGAGACCTTCGCCCCCCCTCCTCTCCGGCTTCTCCAGAAGCCCCCTCCCCAGCCTTGGTGAACGGAGACCCTTCCCCCCTCTTCTCCCCCCTGGGCGGCCCAGGCGCCCCCTCCCCAGCCCTCCCCTCCCTTGATGAATGGAGACCCTTCCTCACTCCTCTCCTCCCTGGGCAGCCAAGAGACCCCCTCCCCAGCCGGATCCTTTCCCTCCCTTACCCAGTGGAGACCTTCCCCCTTTCCACCCCGGCCGGTCCAAAAGCCCCCTCCCCAGCCTTGATGAACAGAGACCCTTCCCCCCTCTTCTCCCCCCCCCCGGGCGTCCCAGGCGCCCCCTCCCCAGCCCCGGCCCCCGCCTACCTTGCCGGGTGGAGACGTTGCGCTCGTTGGGCGCCCGTAGAACGACCTGGGGGCAGCTCTGCTCCAGCAGGAAGAGCTCGTCCTTGCCCACCTTGGTGCCTTTGCCGGCCTTGAGGGTCCCGCTGGGCCCCGAGGGCGCCAGGTAGCGGCCCTGGCAGTCGCGGAAGGCCACTTTGCCCGCGCGGAACTCGAGCGTGAACTCGGCGGCCGGCTCGGCGCGCTCCACCAGCTGGCCGTCGTGGCGGAGGAGGCGGTGGTCGCGGGCCTGGAGCCGGTAGCGGCCCTCGTGGAAGAGGAGGGTGATGAGGGCGTCCACCCCCCAGGGCACGTCGCGGGCCACCGCCAGCTCCTCGCCGCCGGCGCCCAGCTGGGCGTAGCGCTTGCGGCTGAGGCTGAAGAGATGGAGCTGCGGGTGGAGGGCCAGGTGGACGCGCCACTTCTCGGCGCCGGAGACCTGCTGGGCGAAGCACGAGAGCCGGTCCTCGGTGCCGCCGAAGAAGCGGCGGTGGGGCTCGGACTGCAGGGACCAGCGCCCGTCCTCGTGGGCCACGATGAGGAAGCGGCAGTCGGCCGACGGCGCCTCGCTCCCGCAGCTCACCTGCCCGTCCTTGTCGGCCGCCAGGTAACGGCCCAGGTGGCTCCGCAGGAAGACCGCGCCCGACTCGTCGCCGTCCTGCTCCAGCGTCCAGATCTGCTTCTTCTTCAGGCTGGGCGCCGAGGCGTTGAGCTTGAAGCCGAAGGCCTCGGCCGTCAAGTAGCGGTTGCCGCAGTTGATCAGCCCGAACTGGATGGGCAGCGTGTCCGACGACGGCGGCGAGGGGGTCCCGTTGGCCGTCATGGCGAGGCGGAGGCGGCTGGCTGGGCTTCTTCGAGGTTTCTTTCCCTCCTTTCTCTCCTTCCCTCCTTCTTTTCCTTCCTTCCTTGTCCTCCTTTCCTTCCTTCCTTTCTTCTTTCCCTCCTTCCTTTCTTCTTTCTTCTGTCTTCCTTCCTTCCTTTCTTCTTTTCTTTCTTCCCTTCCTTCCTTCTCCCCGACGGCTCCTTTGTTCGGCTGCAGGAGGAGGAGGAGGAGGAAGAAGAAGGGACCGCGCTGCCGGGCTGGATGGATGGATGGACGGACGGGCTTGGCTTGGCTGCCTGGGGCTCCCCGCGCTCCGCAAAGCCGGGCTGCAGCGAGCGAGAGAGACGCGGGTGATGTCAGGACCCGGCTATAAGGCGGGGAGGGGGCGCGGCTGCTTCGCCGCTGCCAATTGAGGCGCCCGGGGGCGGGGCTCGGACGGGGGAGGGGGCGCGCTGCAGCCGCCTCTCCCCCCCCACCTTCCCGGGTCCGCAAGCTGACGACGGAGTAGGGGGAGACGGGGGGGGGGAGGAGGAGCCAGGTAGGGGCGGGCTGGGGAGGGGGGGCGCTCCGCAAGGGCGGGGCTGGCTGGAACGCCCTTGCTAAAAGAGGAGGGGTCTCCGGTGCGGGTATTGGGGAGGGGATACAGCGACCAGCATCCTCAGCCGCTGAGCAATCGGAGGCTGGGGTTTTCGAGGCGTTGCCCGCCAAGGGGTGGGAGGGTGGGGGGCCCGAGCCACGCGCCCGGCCTTGTTTCAGGGGGACCCTTGTCCTGCCCCCCCCTCACCCCCAGGGTCTTGGGGGAAAGTCCCCGGATGCTGCAAAACTTTGCCCTGTTGTTGCTCAGATATTTCCCACCCACCCAATTCTGGGACTTGGGTTTGGATCCCTTATCCAGCTCCATTGCGGGGGGGGGGGGAGGGTGGTGTCTGTTTGCCCCTCCTGGATCTCACCCACCCCACTTTCCAGGCGGCTTTACTCAATGTGCAAAAGAGGTAAAGGAGGGTGGGTTCTGATTGGCCCTGACTGGGGACAGAACACCACCCAGAGATCTTTGGGCTGGATGGGGGGGGAACTAAAAATTAAATAAGCCCGCTTCCCTCCTGTCCTTCATTGTGTAGCCCCCCTGCCCCCCCCTCCGGAATGGCCTTGCTCAATGTGCAAAAGAGGTAAAGGAGGATGGGCTCTGATTGGCCCTGACTGGGGACAGAACACCACCCAGAGATCTTTGGGCTGGGTGCGGAAAAAAACTAAAAACTAAATAAACCCGCTTCCCTCCTGTCCTTGATTCTGTAGCCCCCCCCCCAATTCACCTTTCCAGGTGTAGCCAAGGAAATGGTCTCTTGGCTTAAAGGCTGCCCCTTTAAGTGCCGGGGCGGGGTGCCTTTACAGTGGAGGGAACCTCACCTGATCCCCCCAGGTAGGTCCTGCACCCCTGGGTCGCAGCAAAAGCCTTCAGATAGATCCCAACCTCTCCTCCAACCAGGATTTTTAATTCTCATGAAACTTGGTTCACCGGTCAGGCTTAACCCATCCTGGGCAGGTTTAGGTATCATGTCAAGCCAGCAAACTTAGCCTCCTAAAATAATCCCAGCAGGAAGCATTGAATTAGAGATGCCAAGTTTCTTTTGGGTGTTAGCTCCTGTGCATTGAATAGGTCTACTTACTGGAGATAACGGTTAGCTCGACTGAGGATGGTTTTCTCCTAAAAGCTAGAGAAGGAAACTCTGTGTGTGTGTGTTTGTGTTTGTGTTGATTAGTATTAATGACAGCTATGTTCACTTAATTATTCTAGGCCAGTGTTTTTTCAAAGATGGCAACTTTAAGATGGGTGGACTTCGACTCCCAGAATTCCCCAGCCAGCACATGGGTGGAGAATTCTGGGAGTTGAAGTCCACCGACTGGCTGGGGGAATTCTGGGAGTTGAAGTCCACCGACTGGCTGGGGGAATTCTGGGAGTTGAAATCCACCCACTGGCTGGGGGAATTCTGGGAGTTGAAGTCCACCGACTGGCTGGGGGAATTCTGGGAGTTGAAGTCCACCGACTGGCTGGGGGAATTCTGGGAGTTGAAATCCACCCACTGGCTGGGGGAATTCTGGGAGTTGAAGTCCACCAACTGGCTGGGGGAGTTCTGGGAGTTGACGTCCACCCACTTGCTGGGGGAATTCTGGGAGTTGACGTCCGCTCACTGGTTGGATAATTCTGGGAGTTGAAGTCCACCGACTGGCTGGGGGAATTCTGGGAGTTGAAATCCACCCACAAGCTGGGGAGTTCTGGGAGTTGACGTCCACCCACTGTCTGGGGGAGTTCTGGGAGTTGACGTCCGCTCACTGGCTGGATAATTCTGGGAGTTGAAGTCCACCCACTAACTGGGGAATTCTGGGAGCTGAAGTCCACACCCATCTTAAAACTGGGGCAAAAAACCATGATCTTAAATACACTTGGCCAGTTTCTGGTTTACTGCATTGTAAGGCTTCAACCAATTTGATCAATTCCACGGTGGTTGCAGAAACCATGGCTTACAGAAACCATGGCTTAGCGTGTTGTTTGACTACATCCATGCCTAATTCTCTTCTCGTTCTTCATCCAACTTTATTCCACCCTCGGTTCTCTTCCGAAATCCATTCCTGGCAATCTGCCTAATTTGACTAGTTTTATTGCTCTAAAAGCTTTGCACCACTTACTGGAGGTGGGGGTGGGGGAAGAGAAAAATTAGGGAAGGATGTTCTGTGAAGGGATGGGGAAACGCGCTTTGGAATTATTGCATTGTTTTGGCAGAATGATTTCCAACAGGCCACCATATTCTCCCTTTGAAATGCCAACTATCTGAAAGGAGGATGCTAATTATCTCAACAAACTTTGATCTGGAAAATAAACACTATCCTTGCTTAATGGATGAAGGCCAGGTGGTTTTAAAACAGGGAGGGCCATCTTAACAGCATTATGGGCCCCCGGCTCCTACTATTGCAGACTTCATTCTGCCTTACTTTTCTTTTTTATCCCTCCTTATTCTCTCTGCCCAATCCCTGTTTATCCATCCATCCATCCATTCAACCTGGGCTGTCTGGCTGCCCTTATCTCTGGTCCCAGCTGGAGACACCTTTGTGGTGGTGGTGGGGAAATGGCTTGTTTTTCCCTGCTTGTTTCCTCCTCCCCTTGTTCTCTGCCTTCTGCCATCCCTTCCTCTCCCTCTGGCCCCTCCCTCCTGGCCCCGTTGGGCTCCCAAATCACGTGGGGAGTGACCCCTTCCTTTCCCGTAGCCAAGCTGTGCGTGCAGAGAGGACCCTCGCCAGAAAACCTTCATGGGGAAGGGGTTTCACCCTCTCCCTCTTCCCCCAGCCCCCACAGTGCAAAAGGGGGTGAGTTCAGGGGTTGCCAGATGTTAGCCTGGTGCAAGAATAGAAGAAAAGAGAGAATGAAATGGAATGGAATAATGGAATAAGAAGAGAAGAGAATATAGAAGAGAAGAGAATGGAATGGAATAATGGAATGGAATAATGGAATAAGAAGAGAAGAGAAGAGAAGAGAATATAGAATAGAATAGAATAGAATGGAATGGAATGGAATGGAATAATGGAATAAGAAGAGAAGAGAATATAGAAGAGAAGAGAATGGAATGGAATGGAATAATGGAATGGAATAATGGAATAAGAAGAGAAGAGAAGAGAATATAGAATAGAATAGAATAGAATAGAATGGAATGGAATGGAATAATGGAATAAGAAGAGAAGAGAATATAGAAGAGAAGAGAATGGAATGGAATGGAATAATGGAATGGAATAACGGAATAAGAAGAGAAGAGAAGAGAATATAGAATAGAATAGAATAGAATGGAATGGAATGGAATGGAATAATGGAATAAGAAGAGAAGAGAGAATAGAATGGAATGGAATAATGGAATAATGGAATAAGAAGAGAAGAGAGACGAGACTAGAATAGATTAGAATAGAATAGAATAGAATAGAATGGAATGGAATAATGGAATAAGAAGAGAAGATAGTATAGAATAGAATAGAATGGAATAATGGAATAAGAATAGAATGGAATGGAATAATGGAATAAGAAGAGAAGAGAGAATGGAATGGAATGGAATAATGGAATAAGAAGAGAAGGGAATATAGAAGAGAATAGAATGGAATGGAATGGAATAATGGAATAAGAAGAGAAGAGAGACTTGACTAGAATAGAATGGAATGGAATAGAATGGAATAATGGAATAAGAAGAGAAGAGAATATAGAAGAGAAGAGAATAGAGTAGAATAGAATAAGGAATGGAATGGAATGGAATAGAATAGAATAGAATAGAATTCTTTATTGGCCAAATGTGATTGGACACACAAGTTTGTCTTTTGGTGCATATGCTTTCAGTGAAGAAAAAACAAATTCATCAAGAATCATAATGCAAGAAAATGAGATGTAAGATTCCAGAAAGAAGGAAATGGAGCAGAGAATTCTGCAGCAGAGAGGGGTGTGTGGAATAACTGCTTGTTGTTTTTTTTTCCTTTCTGTCTCCTTTTTCGTCCCGGAATCTTTTGAAAACCAGAAATGCAGCCTTTTCCCTTTCACTGCCTGATAAGTGACCTCTTGGTTGCTGATGAAAGGCTCTGGGGACTCTAGGCATGCTCAGAGGCACACTTGTTGCTCAAGTCGTTTTGCTGAGATCCCATCTTCCCATCCCAAGGCTTCCTGGGGGAACCTGTTTTGCCTTTTTTGTGGGGGGTTCTGGATCCTTAGCTGGAAATTTGAGCCTTGGTTAGGATCAACGCAAGGAAGAGCTTTGCAGGCGGGAGGCTCGGGGAACTCTGGATATGCTCAGAGGCACTCCTGCTGTCCAGATTTATTTTGCTGAGACCAGTGGTGGGATTCAGCCAGTTCACACCTTTTCGGGAGAACCGGTTGGTAACTTTCTAAGCAGTTCGGAGAACCGACTGTTGGAAGAAATCTCCTTTTGTTTTTTCCCACTTTGCAGGGCTAATCCTGTAAGGAAGGCAGGAAGGAAACATTCTGGTGTTGTTTCTAGCCTCATCTTTATTGCCCTGCTTACAGAAACTGCTTCTCCAGTTAACCCTTATTACCATTGTAATAACTAAGTCGAAGTGCCCATCAACCTGAGTGACATTGACTTGGCCATGCCCACATGATCACATGACCACCGAGCCCCACCTACCCAGCTGGTCATTAGGCCAGAGAACTGGTTGGTAAATTATTTGAATCCCACCACCGGCTGAGACCCCCCAACTTTGAGCAAAGGCCTCCCTGGAGAACATGTCTGTTCCCCATTTGAAGTGAAACTCAATTCAGGTAGCAATTCTGGGGAAGTTTACCTGAAGCAGCATCCTTTACTTGTGCCGGGAAACGTAGCTAAGTTGGTTTTAATCTCCTGCAGGCTTTTTCCAACGGTGAAAAATATGCAAAATGGAACTCCAGCTCGAAGCTCAATCCAGCTTAAGCTGCCTAACAACAACAAAAAAAAGGATTTCTTTTTTTCGGGGCTCAGATGAAATGTCCTGAAGTGACTCGATATCCCAACCAGGAATTTCGAGCGATTAAGGGACGCTTAGAATTTTGCCGAAAAACTTGTGAGCTGCGTTGACTGCTTGTTGGCTGGTTCGTCCTTTTTTCTCTTCAAAACAGCCCAAAATATAACCGCATCCTGTTATAGAAGCAGAAATATATAAAAATGGTAGGTTAGGACAGGAAGGGGGAAAAAAATTAAACGCAACCCGTTCATCTACTGGCCTCCGTCTGCCTCTTCCTTCTCTGAGACCACTGCGATCGCAAACACAAACAACACAAAGACACACACACACTTTTCTTTCTTTCCCAGTCCTGCTTGAAAGAGAGAGAACCCACTCCGTGCCAGGCAGGGCTGGGTTTATGCTGCAGTTGAAATGAAAATATTTGGCTCTTATTCCTGGCACAATCTTGCCCATAAAATCCAGGCAGCTCCGATGCTTCCTATCTTTTATCAAAGCTTTATCCAAACTTTATCCCCAAAAAAGTAAAAAAAGCTTTAGAGACCTTCGAGTTTCTAGGTTCTACCGTATCTCAAGACCTAAAATGGACACCTAACATCAAAAACGTCATCAAAAAAGCACAACAAAGAATGTTCTTTCTGCACCAACTCAGGAAGCTCAAATTGCCGGAGGAGCTGCTGATTCAGTTCTGCAGAGGAGTGATTGAGTTTGTCATTTCCACCTCTATATAACGGTCTGGTTTGGCTCTGCAACCCAACAAGACAGAGACGGACTTCGGAGGATAATCAGAACTGCAGGAAAAACAATGGCTACCAACCTGCCTTCTGTTGAGGACCTGTAAACTGCATGAGTCAAAAAGAGGGCTGGGAAAATATCTACAGACCCCTCGCATCCTGGACATAAATTATTTCAACTCCTACCCTCAAAACTACGCTATAGGGCACTGCACATCAGAACAACTAGACACAAAGACAGTTTTCCCCCCCAAATGCCATCACTCTGCTAAACAACTAAGTCCCACAACACTGTCAAACTATTTACTAAGACTGTATTACTATTCTTTTTCTCATCCTTCCTATTACCTGTCTCCCCCCCCCCACTTATGACTATAACCTTGTTGCTTGTATCTGTATGGTTTATATTGTTTTATTTGTTTGCTAGTATGATTTGATTGCTTACTTAGTAACCTGACTATCATTGTATCTTACGATTCTTGATCAATGTTTTTATTTTTCATGTACGCTGAGACCATATGCACCAAAGACAAATTCCTTGTATTGGCCTATCACACTTGGCCAATGAAGAATTCTATTCTATTCTATTCTATTCTATTCTATTCTATTCTATTCTATTCTGTTCTATTCTATTCTCCATTCAATTCTATTTCTATTTCCTTTCCTATCTTATCCTATCCTGTCCTATTTATTCCATTCCAATTCCTATTCCTATTCTATTCTATTCTCCATTCGATTCTATTTCTATTCCCTATTCTATTCTATTCTATCCTATCTTATCCTATTTATTCCATTCCAATTCTATTCTATGCTATGCTATGCTATGCTATTCTCCATTCAATTCTTCTTTCTATTTCCTATCCTATCCTATTTATTCCATTCCAATTCCTATTCTATTCTATGCTATGCTATTCTCCATTCCATTCTATTTCTATTTCCTATCCTATCCTATTTATTCCATTCCAATTCCAATTCCTATTCTATTCTATTCTCCATTCCATTCTATTTCTATTCCCTGTTCTATCCTATCCTATCCTATCCTATCCTATTTATTCCATTCCAATTCCTATTCTGTTCTATTCTACCCCGCCCTGAGTCTCTTTTGAGAGTGGGCGGCATACAAAATTTAATAAATAAATAAATAAATAAATAAATAAATAAATAAATAAATAAATAAATAAATAAAAATATTCTATTCTATTCTATGCTATTCTCCATTCCATTCTATTTCTATTTCCTATCCTATCCTATTTATTCCATTCCAATTCCAATCCTATCCTATCCTGTCCTATCCTATCCTAATTAACCAGGCTTTAAAAACTGGCTTTCTTGCAAGCCCCAGAGCTTTGGAAACTCACATTCAAACCCAAAGACTTCAATTCCATTTCTTATTTCTTTGGGCCAGTTCTTCCATTCGTCTTACTGGTTTCTTTCCTGTTGCACTTTTACAATGCATTTTAAACCTGTCGGAGAATCGGGTTCAGCTGCTTTGGGGCGAGACTGCTTAGGAAGAGAATAAGATATAGAATTTTTTTATAAAAAAATCAAATTAAAAACCTTCAAAGTTTTCACTCCAATTTGAACTTCCAGCAACCTCATCCCATACTTTAAGAGGTTCCTAAGAGGGCGGGAATAGTTGTGCCCAAGTGCGCTCCTGTTCACATTTGAGTTGTTTTCATTTTGTTCTTCCGCATTTGTAAATTTTTCTCCCTCTCAAGGGACACGGCAGAGTAACAACAGGGTTGAAAGCAGTGGCGGGATTCAAATTTTTTTAACTACTGGTTCTGTGGGTGTGGCTTTGTTGGGTGGGGTGTGGCTTTGTTGGGTGGGTGTGGCTTTGTGGGCGTGGCAGGGGAAGGATACTGCAAAATCCCCATTCCCTTCCCACCCCACTAACCTGCTTTCCAGCCCTGTTCTCCTATTCAGGGCAGCAAAAGAAGATCAGCTGAGAGGCAGCAGGGGGGCGTGGCCAGCCTATTTGCCGGTTCTCCGAACTACTCAAAATTTCCGCTACCGGTTCTCCAGAACCTGCCAGAACCGGCTGAATACCACCTCTGTTTGAAAGGGACCTCGGAGGTCTTCTAGTCCAACCCCCTGCTTTCGTACAGTCGTCGGCGAGAGGCTCAAAGCGGGGGCATTGAAGCGGGCCAGGCCAGGGGGAGGGGCGATTCGCAGCCAGTTTTAGCAACGGCTCCAAATCTTGGCACCACCCTTGAAAATATTGCTATTTGCAGAGATTGCCGTTTCCCAACAGCCAGAAAGAAGAAAAGAAGGGGTGGGGGGGAAACCGAGGACAATGAGAGCACAAAAGATTAGTGTCTCTTCCTCAGCTCCCCCTCCCTCCCCTCCCCTCCCCCCAAAGCCTGGGCTGTGAGATGCGGCTCAATCCAGCTGCCAGTGGGAGAAAGTGGGGGAGGGGGACCCTCCCAAGATGGGGAGAAGGCAGTGAAAGCCGAAACCTGCTTGGAGGACGGGATGGGGACCCCTCCTCTGTTTACTAGCTGCCTGCAGTTGGCTGCATCGGCCTTGGGTGGAGGGGGGGGTTGTGGGTAGAAACCAAGTTTTGCAAGCCCCCATCTGGCCAGATCCAGGGCTGTTTGGAAATAGCAGAAACCCACAACCAGTTGGGGGGTCTGAGCTGGTTGACTTCAAGGCCAGCAAGCACGATTGCCCCAGTGGTGCCGAGAGACAAATATTTGCCCGGTGATTCACAGCCCTTTGGATCTGGAAAAGGTTTCACGGAGAACAGCCAGCAGCCCCTGTTGAAATCCCAAGTAGGATTACTGAACAGATTAGTCCTCCGGCCAGCCTCCTCCCCTCCTGGTACTACTTACAAGTGTGTGGGGAGGGAGGGGGAGGGTCTCCTCCACTTACGACCGCAACTACAAGCCCAGCATTGCAGTCGTTGAGCAAGTCGTCACGGGACCCAAGGTGATATTTCAGAGGTGGGATTTGCACCATAACCAATTTGGGCACTCAGGTGCTGCTGAAAAGGTTTTCCCCATCACTGGATTAGGGTATTATTTTCTGCTCGGTTGTTTGTCTGGTGTTAATCCCTGCTTATCCGGCTGCAGGGAAAGCGGGGGGGGGGGGATGTTCTGGTCTTTTTTCTTTGCCTCTTAGCTTTTTTTAATTGTCTCTTTGGAATGCATAAATGTGATTTATGGGTCGATTGATGGCTGATACCTCTGAATGTCCGGCTTCTAAGAATTCCCCAGTGTTTTGATGTTTTGGCTCAGTCTGGGATGCTCACCAGTCTCCCAGTTGAAACTCTGACTGAGTCTGTCCATGTCTGGCAAGTTTTCACTGAGTAGCTTCTGGATTGCTAGTTGCTGTTCCTGGATGAAATCCGCTCATCTTCCGCCTGTCTGTCCCGTCCCACAATTTTAGCGCTGAGCTACAAAATATTCTCTTCCTTGAAATCTCTTCCCCTTGATTGTCCAAGGGAAACTCTTGGCGTTTCAATGCTGCCCCCTAGCTGCCATGTGGGCTGCCGTAAACTACTCCGATAAAAGAGAATGTTTGTAGCCCAGGATTGAAATGAGGAGTCCTTGGTGCTCTCTGAGCTTGATGGTTTTCTTGCAGACGTCTCATGACCCAACTATGGAACATTATCAGTTTTAGCAGGGAATGGGGTTTGTGGAATGGAGGAGGAGGAAGAAGAGGAGGAGGAGGAGGGGGAGGAGGAGGAGGATTGTGAGGTCCTTGGTGCTCTCTGAGCTTGGTAGTTTTCTTTCAGACATTTCATGACCCAACTATGGAACATTATCAGTTTTAGAAGGGAATGGGGTTTGTGGAGAGGAGGAGGAGGAGGAGGAGGAGGAGGAGGAGGAGGAGGATTGTGGGGTCCTTGAACTTGATAGTTTTCTTGCAGGCATTTCCTGACCAAACTATAGAACATTATCAGTTTTAGAAGGGAATGGGGTTTGTGGAGAGGAGGAGGAGGAGGAAGAAGAAGAGGAGGAGGAGGAGGAGGAGGAGGAGGAGGAGGAGGAGGAGGAGGAGGAAGAAGAAGAAGAAGAGGAGGAAGATTATTTTGGAGTCCATGGTGCTCTCTGAGCTTGGTGGTTTTCTCCCAGACATTTCAGGGCCCAAACTAGGTAACATCAGCAATGCTAGTAAGGAGTGGGGTTTGCTCTCAGTTTATATTCCAGTGCCTTGTCCTCTCAGTGCTGATGGGAGTGGGCTTATTCGTTGTTTGGTTGGGGTATTTACTGTTCCGCTTGTTTGGCAATGCGTTGATTGGGGTATTGTTTAGTTCTCCATTGTTGGTCTGGTCTTAATCTATGCTCATCTGGGTGTTGATTGCTGCTGGTGAGGTGTTTAAACAAATCAAGGAACTTCCTTCAACACATCCTTCAAACCAATCTCTCCTTTCTTAGAAGCAATTCCCAAATAGCCTTGACTACTGTTGGATGTTGAGACTCCGGAAAGAGGGCAGAGAAGAGCAACAAAGAGGATTATAGCAATAGCAGTTAGACTTATATACCGCTTCACAGGGCCTTCAGCCCTCTCTAAGCGGTTTACAGAGTCAGCATATCGCCCCCAACAACAATCCGGGTCCTCATTTCACCCTCCTCGGAAGGATGGAAGGCTGAGTCAACCTTGAGCCGGTGAGATTTGAACCGCTGAACTGCAGATAACAGTCAGCTGAAGTGGCCTGCAGTACTGCACCCTAACCACTGCGCCACCTCGGCTCTTAGGGGATTAGGGGACTGGAGGCTCAAACATATGAAGAACGGTTGCAGGAACTGGGTATGTTTAGTTTAATGAAAAGAAGGACTAGGGGAGACATGATAGCAGTCTTCTAGAAAGCTGCATGGTGGCTCAGTGGGTAAGACACTAAGCTTGCCGATCAGAAAGGTCGGCAGTTCAGTGGTTTGAATCCCTAGCACCACGTAACGGAGTGAGCTCCCGTTACTTGTCCCAGCTTCTGACAACCTAGCAGTTTGAAAGCAGGTAAAAAAGGCAAGTAGAAAAATAGGAGCCAGCTTTGGTGGGAAGGGAACAGCATTCCGTGCGCCTTCGGCGTTGAGTCATGCCGGCCACATGACCACGGAGACGTCTTCGGACAGCGCTGGCTCTTCGGCTTTGAAACGGAGAGGAGCACCGCCCCCTAGAGTCGGGAACAACGAGCAGATATGTGCAAGGGGAACCTTTACCTTAATATCTCAGGGGCTGCGCCAAAGAAGAGGGAGTCAAGCTATTCTCCGAAGCACCTGAGGGCAGGACAAGAAGCAATGGGTGGAAACTAACCAAGGAGAGAAGCAACTCAGAACTAATGAGAAATTAATCAATGGAACAACAACTTTTCTTCAGAAGTTTTTCAGAAGAGATTAGATATCCATGAAGTGGTGTAGGGTTTCCTTCCTAATCAGGGGGTTGGACTAGAAGACCTTCAAGGTCCCTTCCAACTCTGTTATTCTCTACTCTACATTCTGTTCTATTCCATTCTATTCTATTCCTTATTCTATTCTATTCTACTTTATTCTATTCTAAGAAGCAACTTAGAACTAAGGAGAAATTTCCTGACAGGGAGAACAATTAATTAGTGGAACAGAAGTTGCCTCCAGAAGTTGTGAATGCCCCAACACTGGAAGTTTTTAAGAAAAGATTAGACAGCCATTTGTTGGAAATGGTATAGGTATCTCCTTCTTGAGCATGGGGTTGGACTAGAAGACCTCCAGGGTCCCTTTCAACTGTCATGCAGTTATTCTTTGGGAATTCATTTCATGTCTCTGTGAGCTGTCCAAGCCATCACCTTCGCTTAGGAGAAGGGCTGGCAAACGGAGTCATCATCCGAGGAAGAATTTTCTTCTTGGCTGGCGGATGCCACGCGAGAGGAATAAATCTCACTCTCTGTCCAGCGGGAGAGGGAAAAAAAAACCAATTTGCTGCTTAAGCCTGTCCAGGAAAATTGAAGAGCAGAAGGCAGCATATGAAGTATTATAGAGATGGGGTGGCGGCCAGGAAAATCTGCAAGGTTTAGCAAATGTGTTGGCTGTTTCTCTTTCGTATCAATCGGAGCCAAGAGAAGAATACAAACACATCCTCTTACAGAATTAGAATGACAGAGTTGGAAAGGGACCTTGGAAGTCATCTAGTCCAACCCGCTCTGAACATACACCATTTCGGACAGATGGCAGTCCAGTCTCTTCTTGAAAGCATCCAGGGATGAAGCTCCCACAACTTCCGAAGGCAACTTCTGTTCTTTACAGATTAACAGAGTTGGAAGGGACCTTGGAGGTCATCTAGTCCAACCCCCTCTGCCCAAGCAGGAGACCCTACACCATTTCTGACAAATGGCAATCCAGTCTCTTCTTGAAAGCCTCCAGGGATGAAGCTCCCACAACTTCCGAAGGCAAGTTCTGTTCTTTACAGACTAACAGAGTTGGAAGGGACCTGGGAAGTCATCTAGTCCAACCCGCTCTGAACATACACCATTTCGGACAGATGGCAGTCCAGTCTCTTCTTGAAAGCACCCAGGGATGAAGCTCCCACAACTTCCGAAGGCAACGTCTGTTCTTTACAGATTAACAGAGTTGGAAGGGACCTTGGAGGTCATCTAGTCCAACCCCCTCCGCCCAAGCAGGAGACCCTACACCATTTCTGACAGAGGACAGTCCAGTCTCTTCTTGAAAGCCTCCAGGGATGAAGCTCCCACAACTTCTGGATGCAGATTTAACAGATGAACACAATTGGAAGGGACCTTGAAGGTCATCTAGTCCAAACCCCCCCCCAGCCCAAAGGGAGACCCTACACCATTTCTGACCAATGGCAGTCCAGTCTCTTCTTAAAAACTTGCAGTGTTTAACAGATTAACAGAGTTGGAAGGGACCTTGAAGGTCATCTAGTCCAACCCCCCACCCAAGCAGGAGACCCTACTCATTCCTGAGTCTCTTGAAAGCCTCCAGTGATGAAGCTCCCATAACTTCTGAAGGCAACTTCTGTTCCATGGATGGATTGTTCTCCCTGTCAGAAAATTCCTCCTTATTTCCAGGTTGAATCTCTCCTTGGTCAGTTTCCATCCATTGTTCCTTGTCTGGCCTTCAGGGGCTTTGGAGAATAGCTTGACCCCCTTCCTCTCTGTGGCAGCCCCTCAAATACTGGAACACGGCTATCATGTCTCCCTTGGTCCTTCTCTTCATTAGACTAGCCAGGCCCAGTTCCTGCAACCGTCCATCGTATGTTTTAGCCTCCAGTCCCCTCATCATCCTGGTTGCTCTTCTCTGCTCTCTTTCTAGAGTCTCAACATCTTTTTTACAGTGTGGTGACCAAAACTGGATGCAGAATTCTAGGTGTGGCCTTTCTAGGGCTTTATAGAGTGGTCTTAATACCTCACTTGATCTTGATTGAATCCCTCTGTTAATGCAAGTTAGGATTTAATTGGTTTCAATCCATTGTTTCTTGTCCTGCCTTCTGCTGCTTTGGAGAATAGGCTGGCCCCCACTTCTTTGTGGCAACCCCTCCAATATTGGAACACTGCTATCATGTCACCCCTAGTCCTTCCCTTTGTCCATACCCAATCCCCGCAAACACTCATCGTAGCCTTGTCCGGAGGCTGTAAAACAGCCTGGAGGCCTGTGATGCTCCCTCTTCAAAGCATCTTCCAATTCTTATTATTTTATATTGTATGTTCATTCCAGGGTAGCAGAAAAAAAAAGGCAGAGTTGCTAGGCTGGTTGTGCCTTTGAACTCTGGTGCTGGAGAAGACTCCTGAGAGTCCCTTGGACCACAAGGCCATCCAACTGGTCAGTCCTAGAGGAGATCAACCCTGGCTGCTCTTTAGAAGGGCAGATCCTGAAGAGGAAACTCAAAGAGTTTGGCCACTTAATGAGAAGGAAGAAGGACTCCCTGGAGAAGAGCCTCATGCTGGGAACGATGGAGGGCAAAAGAAGAAGGACTGCAAGGCCATCTAACCGGTCAGTCCTAGAGGAGATCAACCCTGACTGCTCTTGAGAAGGCCAGATCTTGAAGAGGAAACTCAAAGACTTTGGCCACCTAATGAGAAGGAAGGACTCCCTGGAGAAGAGCCTCATGCTGGGAACGATGGAGGGCAAAAGAAGAAAAAGGGGATGACAGAGAAGGAGGTGGCTGGATGGAGTCCCCGAAGCAGCCAGCGTGAGCTTCAATGGACTCCAGAGGATGGTAGAGGACAGGAAGGCCTGGAGGAATGTGGTCCATGGGGTCGCGATGGGTCGGACCTGACTTTGCAACTAACTACAACAATAATTTTGGCTGCTGCGCAGTCTCAGAGCCCAGCTGTTCTGCTGTTTCTCCAAAGCCTCCCTCCCTGGGCTTGGAGGAGGAAGCTGAGATCTCTGCTCCTCCTGGTGGCCTAATCTAGGTCTGAGAAAAGCAATAAGTATAATAGTGAGTGAAGAACGCCCGTGTTTTCTGTGTTTTCTCTCTCCCTGCATCTGTCCAGGCTTCTTGGTCCGTAGATTTTTGCCTCTCTCCGAATGCAGTTCTCTTCACGTAGTTGAGAAAGAAGCACTGGGAGAAATGCAGAGAGACAGAGGGAAGCCGATTCAATAAACTTTCCACATCTTTTCAATGCAGAATAGAGCTGGAAGGGACCTTGGAGGCCTTCTAGTCCAGCCCCCTGCTCAAGCTGGAGACCCTAGACCATTTCAGACAAGTGGCTGTCTCTTAAAAAACCCCATGGGCCAGTCCTGGAGTCTTGGGAAGGCTCTGAGGAGGGCTCTGTGTCGGAGGCAGAGAGGGGGCCAGGGCCGTCCAACAGTTATCAGCTGCCTTAAGAGACAGACATCAGTGAGGCAGAAGAACAGCTGGAGCCTGTTCCCAGTGTGCCCATGTGCAGAGTTACCAGACGAAGGGAGCAGCTAAAGAACAGGGGTCGACTTGGGAGTGAGGCCACAGGTGGACGATGAATGGCCCCTTCCAGAGGGAATAAAAGAGGAGCGAAAGGGGAGTGGAGTTTGCAGGAGGCAATTAGTTCGCTTCATTGGTTCGTGACTCTCCGAGGCTCTTTGCCAAGTTCTGCAGAGATCGACCTGGCAGCCCTCCAAGCCAGATAAGGTCTGTGACTGTAAATCCTCCCTCGAAAGACTTTGCTGGATGTGGATGAGCAGAATTCACAGTCAATTAATAAAAGGTTTTTTTGTCGGGACCAGGAGTTTGCTTCCGGCTCTCGGGAAGCCTAAATCAGAACAACAACTTTCAGACAGAGCTGGTCATTTGCATCCTTTTAGCTGGTCATTGAGGCCACTTGGAAGTTTGTCTGTGTCCTCAGGGTCACTTGAATGGAGCAAAGGGGTGTGGCGCCTTCTTAGGACTGCTTGAAAGGACTGTGTTGTAAACTGGAGATAGATGATGTTGTATCCCCCCCCACCTCTGTTGAGAGAGGGCTATTTTGACATAGATGGCCTCTTTGACCCCTCTTCTTTCAAACCAGTGGTCCTCTCTGTCCAAAATGTGGACTTTGCTGTCTTCAAAAGGGAGGCCTTCGTCTTTTGAAATGCAGATGGACTACTGAATCTAGTCCCGTTGAGTTCTGTTCTCCTACATTGTGCCACGCATTTCGGAAGTCGCTGTTTTGTTTCCTCAATGTACAGAACGGCACATCGCAACTTTCCTTCATTTTGATTCCTTTTAAAAAAATTTTTATTTTCCATTTTCATAGCATATAATCACATGTATACTATTACATAGTCAATATCATGTTGTATTATTAAGTAATTACATCAATTCATCTTACCATCAACTACCAAAGAGAGAAAAAAAAAACACCAGTTATTGGCTCTCCTGCTCTCCATACACCATATTTATAGCTTATCTGACACTTTCTTCCCCCTCTCTCCTCCCCCTTTCTACATCCTTTCTTCCCTCCATCATTTTCTACTCTACCTCCCCTTCCTTTCTCCTTCTCCTCTCTCCCCTTACCACTCCTCCTTATACACCTCATCTTCCCCCTTCCCCCTCTCTCCTATCCCTCTCTTCCTATCTTTCTTCTCTCCTCTGCTTCCCACTCTTCTACATCCTGCCTTCCCTCCATCATTTTCTACTCTACCTCCCCTTCCTTTCTCCTTCTCCTCTCTCCCCTTACCACTCCTCCTTATACACCTCATCTTCCCCCTTCACCCTCTCTCCTATCCCTCTCTTCCTCTTTCTTCTCTCCTCTGCTTCCCACTCTTCTACATCCTGTCTTCCCTCCATCATTTTCTACTCTACCTCCCCTTCCTTTCTCCTTCTCCTCTCTCCCCTTACCACTCCTCCTTGTACACCTCATCTTCTCCCCTCACCCTCTCTCCTGTCCCTCTCTTCCTATCTTTCTTCTCTCCCCTGCTTCCCACTCTTCTACATCCTGTCTTCCCTCCATCATTTTCTACTCTACTTCCCCTTCCTTTCTCCTTCTCCTCTCTCCCCTTACCACTCCTCCTTATACACCTCATCTTCCCCCCCACCCTCTCTCCTGTCCCTCTCTTCCTATCTTTCTTCTCTCCCCTGCTTCCCACTCTTCTACATCCTGCTTTCCCTCCATCATTTTCTACTCTACTTCCCCTTCCTTTCTCCTTCTCCTCTCTCCCCTTACCACTCCTCCTTGTACACCTCGTCTTCCCCCCTCTCCCTCTCTCCTGTCCCTCTCTTCCTATCTTTCTTCTCTCCCCTGCTTCCCACTCTTCTACATCCTGCCTTCCCTCCATCATTTTCTACTCTACTTCCCCTTCCTTTCTCCTTCTCCTCTCTCCCCTTACCACTCCTCCTTGTACACCTCGTCTTCCCCCCCTCACCCTCTCTCCTGTCCCTCTCTTCCTATCTTTCTTCTTTCCCCTGCTTCCCACTCTTCTACATCCTGTCTTCCCTCCATCATTTTCTACTCTACTTCCCCTTCCTTTCTCCTTCTCCTCTCTCCCCTTACCACTCCTCCTTGTACACCTCATCTTCCCCCCCACCCTCTCTGCTGTCCCTCTCTTCCTATCTTTCTTCTCTCCCCTGCTTCCCACTCTTCTACATCCTGCCTTCCCTCCATCATTTTCTACTCTACTTCCCCTTCCTTTCTCCTTCTCCTCTCTCCCCTTACCACTCCTCCTTATACACCTCATCTTCCCCCCCCACCCTCTCTCCTGTCCCTCTCTTCCTATCTTTCTTCTCTCCCCTGCTTCCCACTCTTCTACATCCTGCCTTCCCTCCATCATTTTCTACTCTACTTCCCCTTCCTTTCTCCTTCTCCTCTCTCCCCTTACCACTCCTCCTTGTACACCTCGTCTTCCCCCCCTCACCCTCTCTCCTGTCCCTCTCTTCCTATCTTTCTTCTCTCCCCTGCTTCCCACTCTTCCTCTCATTCACTTGGTGTATTTCAGCTTCTGAGCAAACTCCCTTTTGTGTTGATGGTATTTATAATTCCATTTCAATATACATAAAAAAGAAAAAAATAGCAGTATACATGTACAATCATAATACCTTAAAGTCCAACACCCCTCCTCCAACTTAGTAAACTCCGCTCCCTCCCCCCAACCCCCCCAACCTTCCCCCCCTGACTTCCCAGAACCAATACAAGGTATAAATCTTTAACAAATACAGTTTAAAATATACTTAATTCCTTTTTTTGATTTCTTTTTACAAGTTTCTAGCCCTCAGGACGGCAGGCTGCAGGGAAAAAAAAAAAGAATGCCTGGCTTAATGTAGAGACAGCCGAAAAAGGTGCAGCTTGGCGTGTTAAAATATTATGGTGGGCTTGCAAAACCAGTAGCGGTATCTGGATGGTTAAACAGCCGCTATCTGGAGGGAGCCCTCTATCTGGCGTGGACGTGTGCCAGTCCTCCAAGAATTGCCTTACTCAAGAGATTGTTAATCTTGCTTTCTGCAGTCCTAAGTCACGAACGTAACCCCTCTTATCGAGTGAGGGTCAAACCAACCGTTAGCATCCTCTCGGGAAGCAACCTATCGAGTAAGGGCAGGGCCAAAGTTTAGCAGAAGTTTTAAAAAGTGCTGGCTTTTAAAGCAAAAGATTGCAGGCTTAGGAAAAAGTGCAGAGAAGAGAAACCAGGATAATTAAGGCACTGGAGGCTAAAACATACGATGAAGCAGTGGTGGGTTTCAAAAAAATTTCGAACCTATTCTGTGGGTGTGGCCTCCTTTGTGGGTGTGGCTTGCCAGCCATGTGACTTGGTGGGAGTGGCTTGCCAGCCATGTGTTTTCTTTCTTTCTTTCTTTCTTTCTTTCTTTCTTTCTTTCTTTCTTTCTTTCTTTCTTTCTTTCTTTCTTTCTTTCTTTCTTTCTCTCTCTCTCTCTCTCTCTTTCCTTCCTTTTCTCTCTGTCCCTTTTTCCTTTTTTCTTTCATCTCACTTTTTCTTTCTTTTTTTCTTTTTTTCTTTATTTCTTCCTTTCTTTCTTTTTCTCTTTCTCTTTCTCTTTCTCTTTCTGTGTGCGTGTGTGTGTGTGTGTGTGTGTGTGTGTGTGTGTGAGTGAGTGAGTGGTGGGTTTCAAAAAATTTCAGAACCTCTTCTGTAAGTGTGGCCTGCTTTCCGGGTCCACTGGTGGAACCTCTTCTAAACGGTTCGGTAGATTTGACGAACCGGTTCTACCGAACTGGTGCGAATTGGCAGGAACCCACCTCTGCGATGAAGGATACAGTCAAGATCAAGTGAGGTACTAACACCATTCTATAAAGCCTTAGTAAGACCACACCTAGAGTCCTGCATCCAGTTTTGGTCACCACACTGTAAAAAAGATGTGGAGACTCTAGAAAGAGTGCAGAGAAGAGCAACAAAGAGGATTAGGGGACTGGAGGCTAAAATATATAAAGAACAGTTGCAGGAACTGGGTATGTCTAGTTTAATGAAAAGAAGGACCAGGGGAGACAGGATAGCAGTCTTCCAATATCTCAGGGGCTGCCCCAAAGAAGAGGGAGTCAAGCTATTCTCCGAAGCACCAGAAGGCAGGACAAGAAGCAATGGGTGGAAACTAATCAAGGAGAGAAACAACTTAAAACTAAGGGGAAATTCCCTGACAGTGAGAACAATAAATCAGTGGAACCACTTGCCTCCAGAAGTTGTGAATGCTCCAACACTGGAAGTTTTTAAGAAGATGTTGGACTGCCATCTGTCAGAAATGGTGTGGGGTCTCCTGCTTGGGCCGGGGGTTGGACTAGATGACCTACAAGGTCCCTTCCAAACTCTGTCAATCTATATAAATCACCCTCCCAAGCCCCCCCCCTTTGCAAAGGTTTGCCCTTTTTCCGTATTTTATCTTTCTAGAGATAGCCTGGGGGTGGGTGGGGGGACAAACGAGCCAAAAATGAGCACGGGCAGTCCTCAAATTACAACGTTTTGCTTAGTGGCCATTCAAAGTTACAAAGGCACTGAAAAATGTGACTTACGACTGCTTTTCATAGTTAGATAATATTTGGGGCATTCCCGTAATCCAAATTCTTGGGGATCTGACTCCTATTAATGATGGTTGCCGTGTCCCGGGGGAGGGGGGTGTCATGTGTGATCCCCTTTTGTGGCTGCCTGACGAGCAAAGTTGTGGGGGGGGAAGCCCGATTCACTTAACAACCAGGTTACTAATGTAATAACTGCGGTGGTTTCGCTTAACAAGCATTGCAAGGAAGCTCAAAGCAAAGTTACGACCGTCATAAACACGAATCATTTCCAAGCGTCTGAATTCTGTTTCACGTGTCCCGCGGGACGGCCATTAAGTGTGAAAAACCCATCGGGAGTCACTTTTTTTTTAGTGCGGTTGTGGCTTTGAGTGGTCACTAAGCGATCCGTCGTAAACCGAGGACTACCTGTACAGCCATGTCGCTGAGGGTTCGAAGCCTGATCTTGTGACCAGGGAGGGGGCGGCCCAACTGCTGGAACGAAGAGTTTGAGTCGTAAGTCCCCTCTGGGGGGGGGTCAGTCGTAACTCTGAATGGTTGCTAGGACAACTAGTCGCAAGGTGAGGACTTCCTGTAAGCCGTTGGGAAGGATGCTGCTTTGCTCCTTTAAATATTCAGATTAACCCATTGTTGTTGTTGTTTTTTAAATCAACCTGGTATCAAACGATGGAGCCTGAAATCAGCTGATGCATTAGTCAACAAATATCGGCGGATTAAGTGTCTCGCTGGTGTTTCCCCCCCCCCCTAACTGATTATTGAAATGCAAGTCAAAATTTGGTTTCAAAAGCTGGAAACGTTGCGGAAAAAAAACATAGGATCTGCCAGGGCTGTTGTGTAAAGACTCTGCTCTTCGGGGATCCATTTGGGGAGGTGAGAAAGCCCTCGGTACATCCTCAGAGGATAGTCCAAGAATCTTTGTTGTTCCTTCTAGAGCAGGGGTGTCCCCAAGCTTGGTGACTTTAAGTCATTTGGACTTCAACTCCCAGAATTCCCCAGCTGGTGATTGACACAAACTCACGCAGCTGGCTTTCATGCCTAAGGCAGGACTAGAACTCACCGCCTCCTGGTGATTGGCAGGACTTCCAGCTGACTTTCATGCCTAAGGTGGGACTAGAACTCACTGTCTTCTGGTGATTGGTACAAAGTCGTGCAGCTGGCTTTCATACCTAAGGCAGGACTAGAAACTCCCAGTCTCCTGGTGATTGGCACAAAATGACCCTGCTGGCTTTCATGCCTACTGTGGGACTAGAACTCCCAGTCTCCTGGTGATTGGCACAAAGTCGTGCAGCTGGCTTTCATACCTAAGGCAGGACTAGAACTCCAGTCTCCTGGTGATTGGCACAAAATGACCCTGCTGGCTTTCATGCCTACTGTGGGACTAGAACTCCC
>NW_028261394.1:4693083-4698083 GCF_051295495.1 Thamnophis sirtalis | reverse complement strand
CCCAAGTGATAGGAAGAGAAAGAGAAAGAACCAAAGGAAAAGAAAAGAGAGTTCACTTATTCCGTCGGGGGGGAGAGAGAAGGAGCAGAAGGAAGAAACGAAAGAGAAGAAAACGCCCAGCCTTGGATGGAAAGTCCCAGATAAATCAAGAAGGGGGGGGGGGGGGGACCAAGCAAGGAACAATATTTGGCCCAACCAGATTCCCTTTGGCTGACTTTACCCGAGATTTCTCGGGGGCCTCTTGGCTCCTGAAAGCTTTTGAGGGAGGGGGAGAGAGGGAGAGAGAGCCTGCTCTCCCCCCCCCCACCCTACCCCCAGCAGACCCACTGGAAATGCATCTCACATGTTGTATTCCACATTCCTGAAATTCTCCACAACTTCCCACTGGCTTTTGACGGGGATGTGGAAAAGGGGGGGGGGGCAGTTGCAAATTGCAACCATTTATGGTGAGGAGAGAACGTCAGACGGGCTGGGTGACTGGGGCAGAGGCCAAGAAAGTTAGGGAGCTGAATCGATCTCTTGGGGTGACAACGGGTGCTACCCAGGACCGGGAGTGTCCTCCTTGGAAGGAAGGGTGGGGAGGCCTGGTGGGAAAAGCTGGCTTGGTTTGGTCCATCCTAACCCTTGAGAAGCAGGGGGGGAAAGTTCTTGGTGGCATCAGTGGCCCCGATGGTCACGTAGACATTTCCGTTCAACCGTCACGCCTGGGTGCAAGGACGGGGGAAGAACGAGGAGGAACGAGGCTGAAGAGAAGGACCAGAAACATCTTCTCAACTAGCCTAGTTGGTCAGTGGGGAAAACCAACCCCTTGAGATAGCCAGAAGTAGGTTTCGCACAGGTTTACCACCCTGTTTGCCGCGCACCGAAAATGTGACCTTGCACGGACGCCAGCTTCGTGAGTGCGTGAGCCTCCCGTGCGGGCGCTTCGCTTGTGCGTGCGGCTTGCATGCGTGCGCGTGGCTTAGTGAATGTGGCTAAATAGGACGGCGTAGCCCGCAGTTTGCCGCAACCGGTACGCTTGAACCAGCCTGAACCGGCTGAATATAGCAATAGCAGTAGACTTATATACCGCTTCATAGGCCTTTCAGGCCTCTCTAAGCGGTTTACAGAGAGTCAGCATATTGCCCCCAACAATCTGGGTCCTCATTTTACCCACCTCGGAAGGATGGAAGGCTGAGTCAACCCTGAGCCGGTGAGATTTGAACCGCTGACCTGCTGATCTAGCAGTAGCCTGCAGTGCTGCATTTAACCACTGCGCCACCTTAACCACTGCATTTAACCACTGCGCCACCTTAACCACTGCGCCAACCCAGATCGGTGGTGGAAAGGAGCTGTCCGAAGGGAGACACCCCCCTCCAAGAGAGTTGGCAGGATGAACCTCCTGGTAATGTAGACTTCCAAGGACGAAGCGCAACCGTGGAGAAGAAGGGCCTCTGCCACATTCCAACCACATGCGTTCGTCTGCAGATGGGAAGGGGACGAGAGCATCCAAGGAAGATAGCAATAGCAATAGCAGTTCGACTTATATACCGCTTCATAGGGCTTTCAGCCCTCTCTAAGCGGTTTACAGAGTCAGCATATCGCCCCCAACAACAATCCGGGTCCTCATTTTACCCACCTCGGAAGGATGGAAGGCTGAGTCAACCCTGAGCCGGTGAGATTTGAACCGCCGAACTAGCAGTCAGCTGAAGTGGCCTGCAGTACTGCACTCTACCCACTGCGCCACCTCGTCCATCTTAGTCCGGAAACATCCCGAGGACAATCTAAGGGGACAGCTGATTATTATTCCCCCACCCCTTCTTCTACTGTATTTCCCCAAAAATAAGACAGGGTCTTACTTTCCTTTGACACACCCACACCCACAATAAGCGCTTGGCCTTATTTTCAGGGAGGTCTTATTATTTTTGAGGTGAAGGAGGCGGCGAGCGTGGTCACCTCGTGGCTGCTGCGGTGTTGTTCGTTGCTGGGCTGGCGGCCATTAGCGTGACGGAAGCGGCCCGGTGGCTAGGATTGTTGGAGCGGCCGTTAAGGGCGTGTGGGGAAGTGGTGGGTTCCTACCACTTCGGCCGAGCCAGTAGCGGTTTGGGGGCCTGGGTCGCTGGAACCGGCAGCGACCCAGGCCTGCCACGCCCCCGAACCGGTTCCCCGGGCGGCGACATAGGTGCCGCCATCTTGTTTTTCAGTTCTGTCCATGCGCAGAACGATTTAAATTGTATTGCCCATGGGCACACCGGCTGCTCATGTGGTTAAATATTTTCAGGGGGGAGCTTATTTTAGTACATGCGCTCCAAAGCCCGATTGGGCTTATTATCCGGGGGGTCTTATTTTCGGAGAAAAGGGGTAGTTTTTTTGGTCCTCCGAACACGTCTCCTGCCCCTTCCCCAGACACGGAGAGGAGAGGGGCTGGGTGGGGGGGGGGCAGATGTCTGCATTCACTCCTGGCGCAAAGTTGGGCAAAACTTTCTTTTGGGGGGACGTGTAAGGAATTGCACACTTCTTCGTCCAATGGGGAAATGTGGGTTTCTTTGGCGTCAGAGTCATCTCCTCCCTTCTGGCATCCTGCTGTAACTCTTGCATCCAGGGACAGCTGGGGGAAGGGGGGGGCTTTTACGAAGGCTCTTTCTCTCCCCCATCCCACCCCACCCATGGCGGAGGGAAGATGCTGATACGATGACTTTCCAAGGGCCATCGGATGATGAAACGTTATGATTCACAGGCATGTTAAAAAATACTCAAGATTCCCACCCAGAAACGCCTGCCCTCGCCAAGCCGGTTTTTTTAGCTGTTCAAGAGACGGGAAGACATCCTGCCTGATTCTCTCCCTCCCTCCCTCCCTCCCTCTCTTCTCTCTCCCTCTTTCTCCCTCCCTCCTCCTCTCTCTCTCTCTAACTCCCTCCCTCTCTCTCCCTCTCTCTCTCCCTCCCTCCTCTCTTCTCTCTCTCTCCCTCCCCCTCTCTTTCTCTCTCCCTCCCTCTTTCTCTCCCTCCCTCTTTCTCTCCCTCCCTCTTTCTCCCTCTCCCTCTCTCTCTTCTCTCTCTCTCCCTCCCTCTCTCTCCATCCCTCTCTCTCCCTCCCTCCTCTCTTCCCTCTCTCTCTCCCTCCCTCTCCCTCTTTCTCTCCCTCCTCTCTCTTCTCTCTCCCTCCCTCCCCCTCTCTCTTCTCTCCCTCTCCCTCTCTCCCTCCCCCTCTCTCTTTGTCTCCCTCCCTCCTTCTCTCCCTCCCTCTTTCTCTCCCTCCCTCTCTCTTCTCTTTCTCTCTCCCTCTCTTCTCTCCCTCTCTCTCTCCCTCCCTCTCTTCTCTCTGTCTCTAACTCCCTCCCTCTCCCTCCCTCTCTCTCCCTCCTCTCTTCTCTCTCTTTCCCTCTCTCCCTCCCTCTCTTTTTCTCTCTCTCCCTCCCTCTCTCTCTCTCTTTCTCTCCCTCTCTCTCTTTCTCTCCCTCTTTCTCTCCCTCTCTCTCTCCCTCTCTCCCTCCCTCTCTTCTCTCTCTCTCCCTCTCTCTCCCTCTCTCTCTCCCTCTCTCTCTCCCTCTCTCTCCCTGCCTCTCTCTCCCTGTCCCTCCCTCCCTCCCTGTCCCTCCCCCCTCCCTCCCTCTCTCCCTCTCTCTAGTTTTGTTGAGTTCGACCACCTGCCAACTCTGCCAAGGGCTGCATTGCGAAGAAATAAAAGAAGGGACGAGGAGTCCTTGTCTCCTGGTTCTTCGGCTCTTAATTGCTTCCTGCTGTTTGTGTTTGTGTGTTATTTACCTGCGGGGCTCAGGTGGGAAGAGGTGATGGGAAGAACGACCGTAGGTGGGATGGAAACTCCTCCGGGAACGGAGCAACCTGGAATGGAGGAGAAATTTTCCTGACAGCGAGAACAATGAACCAGTGGAACAGCGTGCCACCAGAGGTTTTGGGGGCTCCATCCCTGGAGGTTTTTAAGAAGAGATTGTCTCAAATAGTATAGGGCTGTGATGGCAAACCTACGGCATGAGTGCCAGAGGTGGAACACAGAACCCTCTCTCTGGTGCCCAGTCACCAGCTGGTCTTTGCAGGTGCTGGAGGGCTGAAAAATGGCCTGAAAATGGGTGAAAAACAGCCAGAAAATGGCCTAAAAATGCCCCCCAAAACAGGCATTTATGCGCCGGCCAGCTGGTCTTGCTCCTGCATGCACACATGCACATACATGCACATCAGTGGTGGGTTATGACCAGTACATCCCGGTATGGGCATACTGGTGCCCGCCAGGAGCACCGAATACCGTTCCAGTACGGTGCTCCGGAGGGACCTCCTGCCTGCCCGCGCTCCCTACTGGTATTTGAGCTCTTCGGCGCTTCCAAGCACACGCATGAAATGTACGGTGCCGGCGCGACACTCCGCCGAGCAGCTGTAGTGTCGCGGAGGCGCCGGCAGCAGTAAGTATGGGTGCATGCTTTGCGCATTCATGTGGTGGGCGGTGGGCCCCGTTTCACTGTATCGGTTGCAACGGGATCCATAACCCATCACTGATGCACCACTGTGTTCCGGTATGGACACCGAAAAAGTTCGCCATCGCTGGTATAGGGTCTCTTGCTTGAGCAGGGGGTTGGACTAGAAGCCCTCCAAGGTCCCTTTCAGATCTATTCTGATGGACTGAGTCAACCATGAACCGGTCAGGATCAAACTCCTGGCAGTGTGCAGAGTCACCCTGCAGTACCGCCTTGTAACCACCAGGGCTCAAGCAACTGTCAGACTTTCTCCGGTGAGCCATTTGCCAGATAATAGTTATAGGGTCTCCTGCTTGAGCAGGGGGTTGGGCTAGAAGTCCTCCAAGGTCCCTTTCAGATCTATCCTGATGGACTGAGTCAACCATGAACCGGTCAGGATCAAACTCCTGGCAGTGGGCAGAGTCACCCTGCAATACCGCCTTGTAACCACCAGGGCTCAAGCAACTGTCAGACTTTCTCCGGTGAGCCATTTGCCAGATAATAGTTATAGGGTCTCCTGCTTGAGCAGGGGGTTGGACTAGAAGGCCTCCAAGGT
>NW_028261394.1:4626051-4692883 GCF_051295495.1 Thamnophis sirtalis | reverse complement strand
GGGGGGACTTATGGGACAACCTCCTGTATTGTGTCTACTCCATGGGAAGTCCTCAGCTCTGGCTTCCATCATCGGCTTCTTCTTCTCGTTTTTCTCTTGAGCAGGTGGGACGGAATTAAGCCACAGTTGCGTCTGGCTTCAGTTGGACCTCCCAACAGAAGTTACTTCACAGCAGGCCAAGAGGTCCTTCTCGGTTGACAATAAATTACCAAATATGTCCCTGGCGTGCAATACCTGCTCAGAAACAGCCAACCCCTTGTTCTCGGCATAAACCACTTCCTGTGTCATCTGAGAAATGACGGGGCAGCGGGAGGCGGTCCCTGAGGTTGGCCAAATGCGGGCTGAGGTTGACTTCCTCGTGCAGGGAGGAGAAACAGAAATGGAGCAACTGTTAAGAGAGGGAATCGCTTTGGAGTTGGCCTTCGATCTCTTGCGGTCCCTTTCGCTGCAGCAAGGGCACGAAACAAAGCGAAGTTGTGTCCGACCCATCATGACCCCATGGACAACGTTCCTCCAGGCCTTCCTGTCCTCTACCATCCTCCGGAGTCCATTTAAGCTCACGCCGGCTGTTTCGGTGACTCCATCCAGCCACCTCCTTCTCTGCCATCCCCTTCTTCTTCTTCTGCCCTCCATCCTTCCCAGTATGAGGCTCTTCTCCAGTGAGTCCTTCCTTCTCATTAGGTGGCCAAAGTACTTGAGATAGATAGATAGATAGATAGATAGATAGATAGATAGATAGATAGATAGATAGATGATAGATAGATAGATAGATAGATAGAATGATAGATAGATAGATAGATAGATAGATAGATAGATGATAGATAGATAGATGATAGATAGATGATAGATAGATAGATAGATAGATAGATAGATAGATAGAGATAGATAGATGATAGATAGATAGATGATAGATAGATAGATAGATGATAGATAGATAGATGATAGATAGATAGATAGAATGATAGATAGATAGATAGACAGACAGACAGACAGACAGACAGACAGACAGACAGACAGATAGATAGATAGATAGATAGATAGATAGATAGATAGATAGATAGATGATAGATAGATGTTATTAGTTGCGAAGTCGTGTCCGACCCATCACAACCCCCTGGACAACGTTCCTCCAGGCCTTCCTGTCCTCTCCCATCCTCTGGAGTCCATTTAAGCTCACGCCGACTGCTTCAGTGACTCCATCCAGCCACCTCCTTCTCTGCCGTCCCCTTCTTCTTCTTTTGCCCTCCATCGTTCCCAGCATGAGGCTCTTCTCCAGGGAGTCCTTCTTCCTTCTCATCAGGTGGCCAAAGCATTTGAGTTTCCTCTTCAGGATCCGGCCTTCTCAAGAGCAGCCAGGGTGGATCTCCTCCAGGACTGACCGGTTGGATGGCCTTGCAGTCCAAGGGACTCGCAGGAGTCTTCTCCTCCAACACCAGAGTTCAAAGGCCTCCATTCTTTGGCGCTCAGCCTTCCTTGTGGTCCAACTTTCACAGCCATCCATTGCAACTGGGAAAACCACAGCCTTGACTAGACGCACTTTTGTTGGCAGGGAGATGTCTCTGCTTTTTAGGATGCTGTGTAGATTTGCCATATCTGCCTATTCTACCAGAAAAACCCACAAGCACCAATTCTCTCCCTCCCCCTTGAAGTGGTCTTCAAGTAAATTTTCAAAAGCTCCTCTGCTCTTCCTTAAATCCTCTTTTAACAAACCCACCATCCCTCGCAGGGTGAAGTCTGGGCAACCCAATGGAGCTCGGTGTTTACTGGCCAGGTGCCCTTCCTGTCGCCAATGCGGAGTTTTATTTGACAGAATATATATATATTCTCATTGTGCCCAGAGAGAGAGAGAGAAATACCTGCCCCTACCTAGGATTGAACTCACAGCCTCCTGATTGCGAGACGAGAGCTCTAACCTCTAGGCCCCCCGCACACCACGCTGCTCTGCTCTTCCTATGCTCAAGGGATTTAAGGATGGTCTCCATTCCATCCTAAACCAGAACGCCAGCTTTCCTTCCCCGGTTGCCGACCTCGGAGATGTCCTGGAAAAGGACACAGGCCAGTTTCTTGTGCAAGACAGTGAGGTCACATGGGAAGTGAGGAGGAAGGAAGTTGTGATCAGGAAGCTGGAACGATACCTCAGCTTTTGTATGCGCAAGAGAAGAGGATGTGGCTGCTCTCCCAAAGAAAGGAACGAGGGTGGTGCTGTCTTCAGGTCCTACACAGAGGATTTGGGCTGATGTTTCGGGCGGGTGTGTCCTAGGTTCTTATTTTATAGAAGGCTGTTGGGCTGAAGGTGATCTTCCCAAAGTCCTCAGCTGGAAAGTCCAAGCTCTGTTGACCAATGGACCATAAGAAGATAGGCCATGCCTATCTTCTTATGGTCCACGTATTCTGACCGAGGCTTCCCAAGAGCAGGAAGCAAACTCCTGGTCATGACATTATTAATTGGCTGCGAATTCTGCTCGTTTGCATCCAGCAAAGTCTTTCAAAGGAGGATTTATGGTCACAGACTTTATCTGGCTTGGAGTGCAGCCAGCCAGCCGATCTCTGCAAAACCTGGCCAGGAGCCTTGGAGAGTCACGAACCAATGAAGCGAACTAATGGTCTCCTGCAAAGTCCACTCCCCTTTCGCTCCTCTTTTATCTCCTCTGGAGGGGCCATTCACTGTCCACCTGTGGCCTTACGGGAGTGGTCGACTCCTGTTCTTTAGCTCTTCCCTTCGTCTGGCAGCTCTGCACATGCGCACACTGGGAACAGGCTCCAGCTGTTCTTCCGCCTCATTGATATCCGACTCTGAAGTCAGATAGCCCTGGACCCCTCTCTGCCTCCCACACAGAGCCCTCATCAGAGCGGCTCCTTAACCTTTCTTCCTCCACTTTTCCTCCTCTTTCTCCTCTTCCTTCTCCTCCTCCTCTTCCTCTTCCTTCTCCTCTTCCTTCTCCTCTTCCTTCTCCTCTTCCTCCTTCTCTTCCTCTTCTCCTCCGCCTCTTCATCCTCCTCTGTCTTCTATTTCTTCTCCCATCTCCTCCTCCTCTCCTTCCTTCCTTCCTTCCTTCCTTCCTTCCTTCCTTCCTTCCTTCCTTCCTTCCTTCCTTCCTTCCTTCCACCCCTGAAAGGAGTTTACTCACTCCTTACCTAGCCCATGGTTTTTGCCTGCCACCCAATCTATCTTTAGGACAAAATGCGAGGGTATGAAAAGCAGCCACCAAAATAAAAGGGTCTCCATAATTAACGCCCGAAAAGAAAAGGAAAGGAAAGGATTTTGAGTTGCAGAAAGGAGATTCTGAGCCAAGGAAGGAAAAAGAAGAGGTGGAGTTGGACGGGGATGCCTTCTTGAGTTCACGAAACGGTTACATCTGCTTCATCACACTTCCTAGGAACTGGCAGCTGGATTTAGGAATGAAGCAAGGGATTTCAAGGCTTGCCTCTCTGACTTCCAGAGGTCTACAGCTCCCATCTTCTTACATAGAATCAAAATCTCGAGCCATAATATTGTCTGGGAGTCTTTTAAGTGCCATTTGGACCACATGAAAAGGTTTAAGAAAGTTTTGCTCCCAAAAGAAAAGGAAAAAAAAAAGAGCCTTTAGAATAGCAGAAAATGTTGTTGAACGAAATAAAATAAAATAAATAAAGCAGCTGGGTTTCATCTTGGACCAGTTCTAAATTGACCATGAGGACTGTAAACTTAAAGCTTGTTGCAGGCTTGCCGGTGATATGATTAACAGAATAATAGACTTGGGAGAGAGGACCTTGGAGGTCTTCTAGTCCAACCCCTTCCTCAAGCCGGAAACCCTGTAGCATTTCGGATAAAAGTTTGTGCCAGTCTCTTCTTAAAAACCTCCAGTGATTTCCCCCACAACTGATTAATTTTTTCACTGTCGGGAAATTTCCCTTTAGTTCCAGGTTGGCTCTCCCCTTGATTGGTTTCCATCCGTTGCTTCTTGCCCTCCTTCTGATGTTTTGGAAAATAGGTTGAACCCCCCCCCCTTCTCTGGGGTGGCCCCTCAAATATTGGAAAACTTCTATTATGATGTTCTTCTTTTCCTTAAACTGACTGATTAAAGAGGACAATGACATCCATAGCAGCCCTAATCCTCTGGAAACGAAATCTTTAAACCAGTGCTGCTCTTTTTATTTTGTTTTGTTTTATTTTATTTTTATTTCATTTCATTTCATTTTGTTTCATTTTATTTGTTTTATTTTTTCGCTTACTGGTAGTTTAGTTCATTTTAGTTTATATTTTATTCTGTGGTTTGTTTAATTTAATTTAGTTCAGTGTATTTTATGGTTTGATTTAGTTTAGTTTAGTTTAGTTAATTTAGCTTAATTTAGCTTAGCTTAGCTTAGTTTAGCTTAGCTTAGCTTTAGTTTAGTTCAGTGTATTTTATGGTTTGGTTTAGTTTAGTTTAGCTTAGTTTAGCTTAGTTTAGCTTAGCTTTAGTTTAGTTCAGTGTATGGTTTGGTTTAGTTTAGCTTACTTTAGTTTAGTTTAGCATAGCGTAGCTTAGCTTAGCGTAGCTTAGTTTATCTTAGTTTAGTTCAGTGTATTTGATGGTGGTTTAGTTTAGTTTATCTTAGTTTATCTTAGTTTAGCTTAGTTTAGCTTAGTTTAGTTTACCTTAGTTTAGTTTAGTTTAGCTTACTTTAGTTTAATTTAGCTTAGTGTAGCTTAGTTTAGCTTAATTTAGCTTAGTTCAGTGTATTTTATGGTGGTTTAGTTTAGTTTAGCTTAGTTTAGCTTAATTTAGCTTAGTTTAGTTTAATTTAGCTTAGTTTAGCTTAGTTTAGCTTAGTGTAGCTTAGTTTAGCTTAGTTTAGTTTAGTTTAGTTTAATTTAGCTTAGTTTAGCTTAGTTTAGCTTAATTTAGCTTAGTTCAGTGTATTTTATGGTGGTTTAGTTTAGTTTAGCTTAGCTTAGCTTACTTTAGCTTAGTTTAGTTTAATTTAGCTTAGTGTAGCTTAGTTTAGCGTAGCTTAGTTTAGCTTAGTTCAGTGTATTTTAGGGTTTGGTTTAGTTTAGTTTAGCTTTTTTGGAATCTGGACAGTTTTGGCTGACTTTTTTTCCCCTTCGGTGGAAAGCCAGAGCGAGGGAGAGTGCAAGGGAGAGAAGGAAGGTGATAAAATTGAGGCCCTGGAGCTTCCGACCGCCTACGCTTGTGAGCCCAGCGGTGTCAGCTCCAGCCGGGCACGGACTCTTCCCTCCCCGATGATTTAGCCTTGAGCCAGACGAGGAGGAGAACACGCCACGACCTGGGATGCAAATCTCCACCCCGCCTGCATGCCTGGAAGTCATAAAAGGAAACTTTGCCTCTCTGGGGCAAAAGGCCTCCATTCCCCCAGAAGGTCCAGATGGGAGAGTTTAATGGCAATTACGCCAATGGGAGGTTTCCTAACAATCGCACCTTTTTATGGGTTCCTTGACACTCTTTAGATTGTGTTTAGATTGCCTCCCTCGTGGCTAGACAGCATCACGTCTTCAGTTCCTCCCTGGGTGTATGGGATGGAGAACCCTTTTCCCTGCCCTCTGGGTGGGCTGGGAAATGGGGTGAGGCTAAGGTGGCCTGTTCAGGGTGTGTGTGGGGGGGTGTTTCCCTCTGTTGGTCTGGGGGAGCACATGATAAAAGCCCGCTGGTGGCCCTCTGGGCCAGTGTTGGGATTCAAATACCGGTTCTGTGGGCGTGGCGTGGCGTGGTGTGGCTTGGTCGGCGTTGCAGGGGAAGGAAACTGCAAAATCCCCATTCCCTTCCCACTCCAGGGGAAGGATACTATACAATCTCTATTTCCTCCTCACTCCAGGGGAAGGAAACTGCAAAATCTCCATTCCCTCCTCACTCCAGGGGAAGGATACTGTAAAATCTCCATTCCCTCCCCACTCCAGGGGATGGATACTGCAAAATCCCCATTCCCTCCTCACTCCAAGGGAAGGAAACTGTAAAATCCCCATTCCCTCCCACTCCAGGGGAAGGATACTGTAAAATCTCCATTCCCTCCCCACTCCAGGGGAAGGATACTGTAAAATCTCCATTCCCTCCTCACTCCAGGGGGAAGGATACTGTAAAATCTCCATTCCCTCCTCACTCCAAGGAAGGATACTGTAAAATCTCCATTCCCTCCTCACTCCAGGGGAAGGAAACTGTAAAATCTCTATTCCCTCCTCACTCCAGGGGAAGGATACTGTAAAATCTCCATTCCCTCCCCACTCCAGGGGATGGATACTGCAAAATCCCCATTCCCTCCTCACTCCAAGGGAAGGAAACTGTAAAATCCCCATTCCCTCCCACTCCAGGGGAAGGATACTGTAAAATCTCCATTCCCTCCCCACTCCAGGGGAAGGATACTGTAAAATCTCCATTCCCTCCTCACTCCAGGGGAAGGATACTGTAAAATCTCCATTCCCTCCTCACTCCAGGGGAAGGATACTATAAAATCTCTATTTCCTCCTCACTCCAGGGGAAGGATACTGCAAAATCCCCATTCCCTCCCCACTCCAGGGGATGGATACTGCAAAATCCTCATTCCCTTCCCACTCCAGGGATGGATACTGCAAAATCTCCATTCCCTCCCTCTTCCAGGGGAAGGATACTGTAAAATCTCTATTTCCTCCCCACACTACCAACCTGCTTTCCACCTCCGTTCTCCTATGCAGGGCAACAAAAGATGACCCAACCAATCAGCGAATAGATGGGGGCAAGGCCAGCCAGAGGTGGTATTTGCCGCTTCTCCAAACTACTCAAAATTTCCACTACCGGTTTGCCATAACTGGTCAGAACCGGCTGAATCCCACCTCTGCTCTGAGTAGGGCAAGAGTTCCTAATTTTTGCAGAGAGAGGGCATGAGGCATGCTTTGTACGTGCTGGGTTGAAAAGGTCCTCTCCTCCTGACCACATCATGCTTTGACCATGTTTCTCTGATGTGTAAAACTTACAACTTGACTATGGGGCTGGTTCAGTGTTCCTCCCCAGGGCCCCATTTGCTCTTTCCATCTGTTTCTTCTAAGGGTGTTTGGTTGGGTAGCCTGGAGGAGCCAATCTCCAGGAACTCCAGTTCGGTCCAGTGGTTAAGGCACCTGACTAGAAAGGAGGAGATGTGAGTACTAGTCCTTCCTTAGGCATGAAAGCTAGGTGGGCGACTATGTCTGGTTTCATGCAAAGAAGGGACTAGGGGCAGATGTAGGATTCAGCAGGTTCTGACCAGTTCTGGAGAACCGGTAGCGGAAATTTTGAGTACTTCAGAGAACCGGTAAATACCACCTCTGGCTGGCCGCGCCCCTTCTATTCTCTGCCTCCCGAGTCCCAGCTCATCGGGAGGAAATGGGGATTTTGCAGTATCCTTGCCCTGCCACGCCCACCAAGCCACGCCCACAGAACCGGTAGTGAAAAAAATCGAATCCCCAAATTGTTGGTCACCCCGCAAGACCAAGTGGGTTGGTTTCCCAGCTGGTAAAGTCAGCCTTGAGGGCCCCAGGTGTATTTCCCTTCCTCCACCCGCAAGCTCAGCCTTTTACGGAATCAACTGTTTCGTTTAGAAAAGGGAGAACACCGTTGATATAATTTCAGACGTGAGTGGGTGGCCTGGAATTTCCTAAATGTGTTTAGGTGATTTTGAAGTTTTTAAGCTCTCGTATATAGTAGCATCACACCGAATGAGCATGGAAGGACCGGTTATTAGTTTATATTACTTTATTGTTTTTACAAATAACTCAAGGGGGGGGGGCAAACATATGGGAAGAGAAGTGAAGAACCAGGGGAGACAGGAGAGCAGTCTTCCAATATTTGAGGGGCTGCCACAGAGAGGAAGTGGTCAAGCTATTTTCCAAGGCACCTGAAGGCCAGACAAGGAATAATGGATGGAAACTGACCAAGGAGAGATTCAACCTGGAAATAAGGAGGGATTTTCTGACAGCGAGAACAATCAACCCATGGAGCAGAAGTTGCCTTCAGAAGTTATGGGATGAACTTACAACCTCTGTTTTCTAGCCTGGTGCTTTGACCAGGCCTTCTCCAAACTTGGCAACTTTTATGACTTGTGGACTTCAACCCCCAGAATTCCCCAGCCAGCCATGAATGATAGAGTTGGAAGGGCACCAGATGGGTCACCTCGTCCAGTTTTTTCTCAAATTTGGCAGCTTGAAGACAAACAGGCTTCAATCTTGGGGAATTCTGGGAGCTGAAAATCCACAAGTTGCCAAGTTTGGAGACTCGCGCACTAGACCAAGGTGGCTGAAGTCCAGAGGAGTACAAATATGATATTGTGTGTCTGTTTTCCCCCAATCTGTTATAGAATAGAATAACAGAGTTGGAAGGGACCTTGGAGGTCTTCTAGTCCAACCCCCTGCCTAGACAGGAAACCCTACCACCACTTGAGACAAATGGTTATCCAACATCTTCTTAAAATGTCCAGTGTTGGAGCATTCACAACTTTTGGAGGCAGGTTGTTCCACTGATTAATTGTTCTAACTGTCAGGAAATTTCTCCTTAATTCTAGGTTGCTTTCTCTCCTTGATTAGTTTCCACCCATTGCTTCTTGTCCTACCCTCAGGTGATTTGGAGAATAGCTTGACTCCCTCTTCTTTGTGGCAGCCCCTGAGATATTGGAAGACTGCTATCCTGTCTCCCTAGTCCTTCTTTTCATCAAACTAGACATTCCCAGTTCCTGCAACCGTTCTTCAAATGTTTTAGCCTCCAGTCCCCCTAATCCTCTTTGTTGTTCTTCTCTGCCACTCTTTCTAGAATCTCAACATCTTTTTTACATCGTGGTGACCAAAACTGAATGCAAATATTCCAGGTGTGGCCTTATAAAGTGGCATTAACCCTTCACGTGATCTTGATTCCATCCCTCTGTTGATGCAGCCTAGAACTGTGTTGGCTTTTTTGGCAGCTGCTGCACCCCGGCTGGCTCCTATTTAAACGGTTGCCCACTAAAACTCCTGCTGCTTTTTTTCAAAGCTGAATTTACTCCAGTTCCGATCATTTCTATAAATACCGGCTGGAAATGTAATTCCCAACTGTGCCAGACTAATATATATATCTGCAAGTCACTGCCCTAAGGGGAAGACTCTTGCTAGGAAAGGAGGCCTGTTGAACACAGCATAATTTATGCCAGGGATTTTACTCATGCATTACTCAATGCATCAATGCTGCATCATTCGCAGGCCACAGCTGAAATAACGGATTGTTTTCGTTGCGATGCACCAAACACGATTCTGCAAATGAGCTCCTTTTCAGCGTGGCTGAGTTTTGGCGAGCCTTCCTGGTTGCAGAAGGGAAGACCCTCCCGAGAACGTCAAAAGATCCCTCCTTGGGATCTTCCAGACAGAGAAAGAGAGAAACACGTACAAGTTGTCCTTCATTTATGACTGCATTGGGACCAGAATATTTGTTGTCAATACCTGCTAAGTGAGACATCGTATGACCTCACATTATCTTTGTCAGAAGTTGGCTGGGGAAATCACCAAGAGAGATTATCTGACCCCAGGACACTAAAGGTAAAGGCTCCCCTCGCTAATCCTTCCCGACTCTAGGGGGCAGTGCTCATCTCCGGTTTCAAAGCCGAAGAGCCAGCGCTGTCCGAAGATGTCTCTGTGATCATGTGGCTGGCATGACTCAACACCAAAGGCGCATAGAATGCTGTTCCCTTCCCAGCAAAGGTGGCTCCTATTTTTCTACTTGCATTTATTTACGTGCTTTCGAACTGCTAGGTTGGCAGAAGCTGGGACAAGTCACGGGAGCTCACTCCGTTTACCCAGCACTAGGGATTCGAACTGCTGAACTGCCAAGCTTTCTGATCGACAAGCTCACCATCTTAGCCACTGAGCCACCACGGTGGTTTTAAGTGTGAAGATCATAGTGAATCGCTTTTTGAAATCTCGTTGTACGTCTGACTGGAGGTTAAACAAATAGTCGTAAATTGAAGAATACCTGTATACAAAACTGGCCACTGATTTGTAGGTTGGGCTCCCATTAGACCCTCCTTAGATGCGTCTTATAATTGGGCTATTTTTAGGAGAGGTCATTGGAATGGGGCAGGAGTCCCCAACCCCCCCCCCCCAAGACTGCTAACAGACTGTGGCCTATTCAGAATTGGGCCCTGTGAGTGGCTGGCATGCATGCACACCCACAACTCAGCTTGTACAAACGACGGGCCAGCCTGACATTGGTGTAAGTCAAGTTGCATGCGCGCACCAGCCCACCACTCACACAGCCCAGTTCCCCTCTCTCCCCCCTCCCCCACAGCTGGGCCCCCAAGCTACAAAGTCTGGGGATCACTGGGGCAGGGGTGAAATCCAACAAATTTTGGAGAACCGGTAGCGGAAATTTTGGGTAGTTCGGAGAACCGGTAGCGGAAATTTTGGGTAGTTCGGAGAACCGGTAGCGGAAATTTTGGGTAGTTCGGAGAACTGGTAGCGGAAATTTTGGGTAGTTCGGAGAACCGGTAGCGGAAATTTTGGGTAGTTCGGAGAACCGGTAGCGGAAATTTTGGGTAGTTCGGAGAACTGGTAGCGGAAATTTTGGGTAGTTCGGAGAACTGGTAGCGGAAATTTTCAGTAGTTC
Source organism: Thamnophis sirtalis (assembly GCF_051295495.1). NCBI lineage: Eukaryota > Metazoa > Chordata > Lepidosauria > Squamata > Natricidae > Thamnophis > Thamnophis sirtalis. Next base: position 4,682,333 of record NW_028261394.1, on the reverse strand, counting down.
GGAGAACCGGTAGCGGAAATTTTGGGTAGTTTGGAGAACTGGTAGCGGAAATTTTGGGTACTTCAGAGAATTGGTAGTGGAAATTTTGGGTAGTTCAGAGAACCGGTAGCAGAAGTTTTGAGTAGTTTGGAGAACCGGTAGCGGAAATTTTGAGTAGTTCAGAGAACCGGCAAATGCCACCTCTGGCTGGCCCCAAGTGGGGAGGGAATGGAGATTTTGCATTAACCTTCCCCTGCCATGCCCACCAAGCCACGCCCACCAAGCCACGCCCACAGAACCGGTAGTAAAATGTTTTGAGTTTCACCACTGCACTGAGGTAGAGTTATTGGGATTGCACCTTGCCCAAATTGTTCACCTTGGCCCCCAATTCCAGAAGTTCTACCATGACCACTGACTGTATGCTTCGAGATTAGATTAAATTCTCTGGCATCGTAGCCCTTTGCTCCTTTCCATCTGAACCCAGAAATTATTCTTGACCTCTGGACCGGTGTTCCTGAGCTTACGCAGAGTCTCTTTAGACTCTCCCCCCCACCACCACCACTGGAGTCTCTCTGGAGGCGGGAAAAGTGTCCTGTAAGAGTTTTCCAGATAGGGAAGCGCGGACAAGGAGGAAGTTTTCAGAGAATGCAAATCATCTTTTTCTATCTTCCAACCGTCAGCTAAAAAGGATGATTTCAGAGGGAAACCGGCAAGGGATTCGCAAGCCAGCCCAAGCTGTAGAGCAGAAAACCAGCCGCCTGTTTTTGCAAGGAGGAAACTTTCAAGACCTCCGAGGGCCGCACTTCCTCCCCGCGTGATTCACGTGGATGTTTTCATGAGAAAGGAGCAAGAGCCCTCCGCATCTAGATAACATCACGATTGATGGAAGCCCCCTTTCACATCTGGACAGGGGGTTGTTTATCTCTTGGGGAGGAAGCACTGCTCAGGTTTAGTTGGGTCCAGGGTTCAAATTCAGCTTTTTCTGCAAGTGGGCAGGGGGGGGGAGAGAGGCATGCCCGTTGACGGATGAAAGGCAGGCATTATAGGGTTCCCCACCCCTCCAAAGGAGAACCCCACCCTTCCCATTTGGTCATCTGGCCAACTTTGGCCATTCGCCCCAGTGTTTCTCAGGCCCACCCCGAAGGGCTTCCTTGCAAATAAACCTCAGCCCGGAGCCACATCTGGGCATCTCATCTCACCCCCTCCCCTTTATTCCCAGCAATTGGGGAGGGAGCTCCCCCCACTCCCCAAACCCCAACTTCCTTCTTTTAACGGTTGCCAGTGACTCAGCAACGAAGCCAGGTGAGGGGCTCCTTGGTGCTATCTGAGCTGGCTTGTTGTCTCGCCGACGTTTCCTGACCCACCTAGGTAACATCATCAGTGCCAGAAGGAAGTGGGGTTGTTGTGGACAGGGGAAAGGAGCACTGATGATGTTCCCTAGTTTGGGTCACGAAAACGTGTCCTGCGAGAAAACAAGCCCAGCTCGGAGGGCACCACCAAGGACCCCCTCCTGTCAACCCCTTGAGCTACAAATATTCTCCTTTCTTGGATCCCAAGTGATCCCATTACCCCCCAAGAGAGATCTCTTAGCAGGCCTGGAGAAAGTCTTCTTAAAGGAACAAATCCAACAAGGAAAGGGAGAAGAGCTGGCTGTTTGCATCACCAACATCCCTTGCTGGGCCCAGCGATGCTTCCCAAAATCATATTTGGGTCTCTCACCCAGGGGTACCACTTTACAGGACCCCCAGCAGCCTCTCTGCAATGGGAGCCCTTTCCCTTCCCTCCCAGCCATCTATCCCTCCATCCATGCTCCTCCACCTCTCTATATATCTCTCTCTTTCTTCCTCTCCTCTTTCTCTCTTTTTCTCTGTCTCTCTCCTCTCTTTCTCTCTTCTCTCTCTCTTTCTCTCTGTCTCTTTCTCTCCCTTTCTTCCTCTCTCTCCTCTCTTTCTCCCCCTCTCTATTTCTTTCTTTCTCTTTCCTCTTCTCTTCCTCTCTCTCTTTTTTCTCTGTCTCTTTCTCTCTCTTCCTCTATCTCCTCTCTTTCTTCCTCTCTCTCTCTCTCTATTTCTTTCTTTCTTTCCTTTACTCTCTTTCTCTCTTTCTCTCCTCTCTTTCTTCCTCTCTCTCTCTATTTCTTTCTTTCTCTTCCCTTTACTCTCTTTCTCTCTCTGTCCCTCTCTCCTCTCTTTCTTCCTCTCTCTCTCTCTCTCTATTTCTTTCTTCCTCTTTCCTTTTCTCTCTCTCTCTCTCTCTCTCTCTCTTTTTCTCTCTCTCTTTCTGTTCCTCTCTCTCTCTCTCTCTCTCTCTCTTTCAAAGGCGAGAAGGAGGAAGGAACCAGAGGGGGGAAAAAAAAAGAACTGCAGCAGCGAGACGGCGAGCGAGCGAGAGGCGCAGCCAATCCGGACGGGCCGTTCCGAAGTTTGCCTTTTATGGCGAGAGCCGCGGCGGCCGGCCCGTATAAAACCCGGCGCGCGGCGGCCGAGCGCGCAGTCGTCAAGGCGCCCCGCGGTCCTCGTTTTACTCCCCCCCGTCCAGCCGGTGGATCGCTCAGCCGCCTCGCTTGCGCCCTTCCCCCCCAACAACCGCCTCCAGCCCGAAGGGTCTCCGATAAGCCACCGCCGAGCCTTTCGAAGCAGCCTCCACCCAACACAGGTAAGAACCCCGGGAGCGCAAAGAAGGGAAAGGCGCGCTTGGCTTCTTGGATTGAGTTGGCTTGGGAAGGTTGCGGGGACGCGTGCAATGGTGGGGAGCGGGGGGGGAGGGAGGGTGTGCTGGGCTTTTTTGGGGGGGTTCGACTGCGCCTTTCCAAAGGGCAGAGTTTGGAAGCCGCCACCCCAAAAGGTAAAGCCGGGAGCGCAAGAAGGAAAAGAGGAAGGCGCACCTGGTTTGGCTTGGCTTGGCTTGCAAAGGGTTGCGGGGGAGGCGTGCAATGGTAAGGGGGGGGGGCTGTTGTGTGTATGTGGGGGGGCTTTCCAAAGTGGAGCTTCCAACCTCCCCACTTTTGGGGCGCCCCGGGGGGCTTCTTGGAGACGGGCGCGAGGATTTGGAGAGTCCGCGGATGGAATTGGAATTGGGGGGGGGGCGAGCGAGCCCCCTGACCTGGTGGGGTGGGGCCCCTCCCCTGTTGGGGCGCGTGCATGGGGTGGGGTGAGGGCTCCTGCTGGAACTGGGGAGGCAGAAGTGCAAAGGTGTGGGGGAGTTGCTCCCCTTAAACGCTTTGGTGGGTTTTCTTTTAGGGGGGGTCGGCCGGCCTTTGAGCTGGGACCCCCCCTCCCTCCGCGGGGCCTCGCAATGCTGGCCTGTTGGTTGCGCGTTGGAAAGGGTGGGGTGGAGTGGGGGGGGAATTCAGTCTGGTGCTGAGTTCGAATTTGAAAGACGCAGGGCGAGGCGGCTGGGCGCTTCCCGGCTTGGCGGGGCGCTCCGCAGCTTAACGGCTTAAGGTGGGGGAGGACAAATAGAGGGGGGGGGAAGGCTTGGAGGTCGTAGCGGAAGTTTCCGGGGTGGGTGGTGGTGGTGGTGGTCGCAAAGCCGGTTTTTCTATTGTAAGGGAGAGCACGTGGGTGGAGGAGGGGGAGAGGAGGGGAGTCGCCGATCAATCAAAAGGCTTTTGAGGAAGGGTCTCTTTGTTCCCTGGCTCTGTTGGCTGGAGGGGGTGCTCCAGCCAACTCCTTTAAGGGGATTTCCTCCCCCCCACCCCCAGAAATGCTGCAGAATTTCCCTCTGGGGTGCCCCTCTTCTCTGGAAAAGAGGTGTCAAACCAAGCAAGAGGCTAGTCCTCATTAAACGAGGGGAGGCAAGGATCCCATGGCTTCCCAAAACCCCTCGTGTTTGGGGTGGGGGGATATTCTCAGTGGGTTGCTGGTTCTTCTTTTTTTAAAAGTCCTTTCAATTCAAGCATCCTTTTGGCTTGGTGGAACACTCTCCCCCCCCCTTTCCACGCTGCCCCCCTCCTTTGGGCCTGGAATTAATGTTCCTCTTGGGGTTCATCTGAACCTTGCAATGCATAGCCTGTTGATTCAGAGCTAATCCAGATCGTGGCTCCCCCACCCACCTCTTTTGGGGCTGGGGGTGGGTGGGAGAGAGAGAAGGGTCTTTGAGTGGGGCAGAGAGCCTCGTGGTGCACCGGGGCGTGGGCGTGCCTCGCCCTGGCTGAGCTTTTGCAAACGGCAACCCAGCCTGGGTGGGTGGCTGGGCAATGCCTTACGAACCCTCCCCCCCCCCACCCAAAAGCTGATGAGCAGGCAGGCCGTGTGTGGGGAGGGGTCTCCTGCTTAGGGGGGGGGTCTCTTGTCTGGAGGAGGGAGGGTTGGGGATTAGCCTGGGGAGGGTGAGGAGCTGGCCTTTGGGTGTGGCCACAGCCTGCCCCCCTCCTCCCTTGCTGGGTGGAAGGGAGGGGGCTGGTGAGTGGGCAGGGCGTGGCCAGGCGAAAGCTGGCTGCCGGCTGCATCTTCGTGATTGCCTTTTATGGTAAAAGTGGGAGCCAGCAGGCACCGCGGCTGCTTCCCTTCCGAAGGCTGCCTGAGAGAGAGAGCGCGCCGGGCTGCGCCACCTAGTGGCCGCCGGAGGCATTGGGGGAAGAAAGCAAAGAGGAAGTGGGTGTGGCCAGCCAGCTGGGTTTTGCTGGTTCGTCAGCTGTTCCTTCAATGGTCTTTTTTTTTCCCCCCCTTCTCAGATCCGCCATGGATGATGATATTGCAGCGCTCGTGGTCGACAACGGCTCCGGCATGTGCAAAGCCGGCTTTGCAGGAGATGACGCGCCCCGAGCCGTCTTCCCCTCCATCGTGGGTCGCCCCAGACATCAGGTAACGCCCCTGGATCCTCCCTCCCCCCCGCCACTCTTCTGCCAAGTCTGAGAGTATGAAATATGAAAATAAGATTCGGCAAGTTGCTAGACCTCAAGGTCCCTTTTCTAGCCTGCTTGGACAGCAGCCTTGTTGGTGGAACCTAGGTTTTGTCCTAGTTTGGCGGATAACCTGAGGTTATTCTACTTGGGCTCCTGTTCATTCTTAGTACATCTCCCTTTGGGCCTTTCCTTGACCAGCTGGGAATCCAGGAAGGAAATGTAAGGAAAACCCCAAGCCAGGTTAACTTATCAAACCCTGTTTTCCTTGCCCAAGCCACGACCAGCATGGCATGCCACACTCTTAAACCATGGTTTGCAATCGACAGAGGCAGGCTTCAGAGCCAAACTTTGAACAAACTATTTTGTGTCCTTGCTACTGCGATAACACAAAGGGACCAGCTCTTCTTTAGCTTAATTTATTGTCATTGCACGTATGTACACACCCATACAACGAAATTCACATAACACTGATTATATTCAAAATAAATATGGGACTAAGAAACTTCAGTTAGCTTATGAATGAGCGAACAAGGGGTGTTAAAATTTACCTAAAGTTAGCTTTACGAAAGGGGAGTTAAAGTAAAAGCGAAGGTACAATGCTAAAGTTAGTTTATTTTAGTGTATGATGGTTAAATGTTTATACCCTGTATTTGCTCTCGGAGGTTGGGGGGGGGAGGTGGGAGGGTATGTGGGATTGGGGGGGAGGGAGGGAAGGGAAAAGGTATACAATTGTAAAACTTATTAAAACTTTTAATAAAAAAAAACAAAATAAAAAAAGAATAAGGGGAAAAAAAGAAATTCACGTAACACCCTGAGAACAGGCCCAGCACACATTTCAATCCCCAAACACCCCCTTCCCCCCCAAATTCCCTGCCCCTAAACCACCCCACATCACAGACCCAAGTCATGCTGTCCCAACAGTTCACTGAATGGTGGCCCTTTAGTTCATCGTTGAGTGGAATTGTAACTCTGGGATAAAAGCGATTCAGAAGGACACGCTGGCCGAGTTTTAATTGTTCTGTGTCTTCTGCTGCCAGAAGGCAACAGTCCAAAAAAGATTGTGAGCAGGATGGGAGGGGACAACTTCCTCAAACAGCGAGATGCGAAGATGTCATCGGTGCCTAACTCCCAGAAATTCCTCCTGTCAACATTTGGAGAGTTGGAAGTCCAGGAATGGTTTAGCAGGGGAATTCTGGGAGTTTGGAAATCCACCCGTCTTCAAAGGCATGGAGATTCAACGTTGCTGAAAACCTTGATGGATACAAGGGGCCTTATGTCCCAAAAGTGCTTGTTTCCTCCCCAAAAAGCAACTGCAGTTTCTTTTCTCCCAAAAAATGTTTCAAGTCCAAGAACCTTCTTTGATTCTAGTGATTTTCAAAGAAAAAAGGAAGTCCAGTTGCCTTCTTTTGGGGAGGAAAAAGGACAACCATGAGTTGGAGGATGGAGCATCTCCATAGATCAGTGTTTCTCAACCTTGGCAACTTGAAGATGTCTGGACTTCAAGTCCCAGAACTCCCCAGCCAGCGAATGCTGGCTGGGGAATTCTGGGAGTTGAAGTCCAGACATCTTCAAGTTGCCAAGGTTGAGAAACACTGCCATAGATAAAGAAGTGTGCCTTCTGCTTATCCATCCAAATGTTTTTCGTTGAATCCCAGAGCAGTTTTTGGAGCGCATGGCCTGCTGGCATAAAGCTGGCCCATCTGCTTTCATCCACAGCTTGTGTGGTTCAAAGTCTTTTTATCTCAAAAGTCTCTCTTTTCCTCTCGTTTCCCAGGGTGTGATGGTCGGGATGGGCCAGAAAGACAGCTATGTTGGAGACGAGGCGCAGAGCAAGAGGGGTATCCTGACTCTCAAGTACCCCATTGAGCATGGCATTGTCACCAACTGGGATGACATGGAGAAGATTTGGCATCACACTTTCTACAATGAGCTCCGAGTCGCCCCGGAAGAGCATCCTGTGCTGTTGACGGAAGCCCCCCTGAACCCCAAGGCCAACAGAGAGAAGATGACCCAGGTGGGGTATTCGTTAAGTTGCCTTGCGAATCCTGCCTAGTGTTTTCCCCTTCTTATGATTTCGGTTTGTTTTTTTTCTCTCCTTGTCTGCAAGGAAAAAAATACAATCTTTTCGTCCTTCTTGGTTCATCTTTTCTTATTTTACTTCTTTCTTTCCTCCCAGCTCTGCAGGATTTTCTTTTCTGATCTGAATCTCTGTCGCTGCACCTGGAAAGGTTTTTATCTGCTGTTTTTCAAAAAAAAGATAGTTTTCTCTCTTTCCCTGTGTGTCTAACTCGTGAGCTTCATCGCTGCTTCTCACTCACTCACTCACTTTTTCTTTCTCTTTCGGTCTCATCCCCCCCATCCCAAACTAACTTGCTCTGGGTGATTTCTGTCATGTTCTCTCTCACCTGGTGAAATTTGCAAAATTGTGAAATATGCAGATAAGGGAGGAGGAGGAGGAAGGGTGATTTTGCCTTAACGCCTGGGAGGAGGAAGGTTTGTATGTGTCCAGCATGTGTTTGAATTTTTGACTCCCGGAGTGTCTCCTGCGCATGCCCGTAGATGGGACCTCTGTTGGCCCCGGATCTTCACGGTTTCTCTTCTTTCCCTCCAATCTTCTAGATCATGTTTGAGACCTTCAACACCCCAGCCATGTACGTTGCCATCCAGGCTGTGCTCTCCCTGTACGCCTCTGGTCGTACCACCGGCATTGTGATGGACTCTGGGGATGGTGTCACCCACACTGTGCCCATCTATGAAGGTTACGCCTTGCCCCATGCCATCCTCCGTCTGGACCTGGCTGGCCGCGACTTGACCGACTACCTCATGAAGATCTTGACCGAGAGAGGCTACAGCTTCACCACCACGGCTGAGCGAGAAATTGTGCGCGACATCAAGGAGAAGCTGTGCTACGTTGCCCTGGACTTTGAGCAGGAGATGGCCACCGCCGCGTCCAGCTCCTCCCTCGAGAAGAGCTACGAGCTGCCCGATGGACAGGTCATCACCATCGGCAACGAGCGGTTCAGGTGCCCAGAAGCTCTCTTCCAGCCATCTTTCTTGGGTAAGTCCAGAAAGAACCATTATCTTCCAACTTTGGTTGAAGGGGCATCTGGAAGGGGGAAAGGAGGTTGAGGTTTTGGTGTCCAGTTGTCTTCAGAGGTATGGTGGCTCAGTGGCTAAGACGCTGAACTTGTAGATCAGAAAGGTTGGCAGTTTGAATCCCAAGCACCGTATAACAGAGTGAGCTCCCATTACTAGTCCCAGCTTCTGCCAACCTAGCAGTTTTGAAAGCACATAAAAAAATGCAAGTAGAAAAATAGGAACCACCTTTGGTGGGAAGGGAACAGCGTTCCGTGCGCCTTCGGTGTTGAGTTATGCCGGCCACATGACCACGGAGACATCTTCGGACAGCGCTGGCTCTTCGGCTTTGAAAGGGAGATGAGCACCGCCCCCTAGAGTCGGGAATGACTAGCACAGATGTACAAGGGGGGGAACCTTTACCTTTACCTGTCTTCAAATCGTGGGCACCTTCTCTTGACAGGCATGGAATCCTGCGGCATCCATGAAACCACCTTCAACTCCATCATGAAGTGTGACGTTGATATCCGTAAGGATTTGTATGCCAACACCGTCCTCTCTGGTGGCACCACCATGTACCCTGGCATCGCCGACCGGATGCAGAAGGAAATCACCGCGCTGGCACCCAGCACAATGAAAATCAAGGTGAGGTTTTGGAGCCTAAGCAACTTGGCTTCCTTGGTGGGGTGGGGAGCAAGTTAAGTGTGGTTCTTCTCCAACAGAGGTCTTCAAACTTGGAAACTTTTAAGACTTGTGGACTTCAACGCCCAGAATTCTCCAGCCAGGCTGGAGAATTCTGGGCGTTGAAGTCCACAAGTCTTAAAAGTTTCCAAGTTTGAAGACTCCCATTCTACCCACATGGGATATTGTGATGCCCCAACCGACAAGCTAGTTTAGCAACCACAACTTTTGTTTCTCCCTCTTATTGGTGAAAACGTTGCCTTCTCCCCACTGGATAGCCAAGCTGGTTGGTAGATGACAGAGGTTTGGGGTCAAGAATTGGGAGCAGAGAGCGATGGTTTGGCCCCGCCCTTGTGATGCATTGGATGGAGTGGTGCGTGCGGTGGCCTAGAGGTGGCGCTCTTGCCTCACAACCAGGAGGCTGTGAGTTCAATCCTGGGTAGATGCAGATATTTCTCTCTCTTCTGGGCACCCTGAGAATATATCTCCTGAACAAAACTCCGCATTGGTGACGGGAATGGCATCTTACCCAGACTCCATCCCGCATGGGATTATGGGGTCATTAAAAGATGGTCTTCTTTAGACTCCTGAAGACTTGTGAGTTCAATTCTAGGTACATGCAGTTTACTTTCCTCTCTGAGCACCCTGAGACTGTATCTCCTGAACAAAACTCCGCATTGGTGACAGGGAGGGCATTTGGCCAGTAAAGAATCAGCTCCAGTCACTTGCCCAGACTCCATCCCTCAAGGAATTATGGGGGGGTCATTAAAAGAAAAAAAAATGGGATGGATTGGATCTTGAGGATTAGTAACTTGATTCCGCTTCAGTTCTAATGGCTTGTCTTGTCTTCCAGATCATTGCCCCACCTGAGCGTAAATATTCCGTCTGGATCGGAGGATCCATTCTGGCTTCTTTGTCTACCTTCCAGCAAATGTGGATCAGCAAGCAGGAATACGATGAATCTGGACCATCCATTGTCCACCGCAAATGCTTCTAAAAGCAGGACTCAGTTACCACAAATAGCATTTTTTTTCTCCTCTCTTTTTGACAAAAAAATAATAATAATTCTCTCTCTCCCCCCCACCCCCATAACTTGCGCATAAGCGAAAAAGTTTTGAGATTTGGCATGGCTTATTTGTTTATTTGGCGCTTGACTCAGGATATCAAAACTGGAACGGTGAGAAAAAGGTTTTGACGGTGGAAGCCTTTATTGAAAATAAAAATGCAAAAAAAAAAAAGTTTTGGAGTGAACACCTCCCCCCTCTCCGACCCCTCCCCACCGATCTCCCCCCGCCCTACTCCCCAGTTCTGCAGTGCATCCCAGGACTCCCGAGATTGTATGTGTGTTTCTTTTTTTTGAAAACAATAGTCATTCCAAATAATTGTAAAGCTCATTGAGAAGGGATTTAAACCAGCCTCTTGTGAAGCAGCCCCAGCTAACCAAGATTTCCACGTTTGTTCATTCTTTTTCTTTTTATAGAAAGTATTAGCTTTTGTCTGTGACTCATGATTCAAGTGTCTCTTGTCTCTTGCGCCTTAAAACAAAACTTTTAAAAAATAGCCACACTTGATCCGTCATCTTTTTTTTTTCTTTTTTAGATTATTTTGGGTCAGATCCGAGAAAAAAAATTAAAAAATATAAACGGGCTGCGCTGTTTTTCTCTTCTTCCCAATGGAACGCGTGAAGGGTTTTTACAGTCTTATTTCTTCTCTCCCCCCCCTTCTGTATCTCCCTCCCCACTTCCCCAGAAGCAAAGCACCCATTTGCACCCTTTTGATGCCAGTATGTGTAAGGGGTACCAGGGCAGAGGGGGAGGGGCAGGCAAAACTGTATACACTGACTCGGAAAAAGAAGAAAATAAAACCCCAGTTTCAAATAAAGATGCACAACCATAACTCTGGATTTGCTGTGGTTTTTAAATCAAGTCAGCAGGAGGAATCGTTGAATTGGTGGGCAGGAACTTGGGAGAGTTAGAAAGTTGGCACACAGGTTTAACACTCTTCCCCAGGTCCTTTGAGAATCTGTTTCCTTATGTCAAGATAATTTTCTAGGAGGCTAAAACATGAACAGTTGCAAGAACTGGTGCAATTCTAGTGAGAAGGACCACTAGCAGTGTTCCAATATTTGAGGGGCTGCCACAGGAGGGGGGTCAAGCTATTTTCCAAGGCCACCCAAAAGCCAAACAAGAAATAATGGAAACTGATCAAGGAGTGATTTAACTTGGAAATAAATACACATTTTCTGACGGAACAATCAACCCATGGAACAGAAGTTGCCTTCAGAAGTTGTGGGAGCTTCATCCCTGGAAGCTTTCAAGAAGAGACTGGACTGCCATCTGTCAGAAATGGTGTAGGGTCTCCTGCTTGGATGAAGGGTTTGGACTAGATGACCTCCAAGGTCCCTTCCAGCTTTAATTCTATGCATTCCCAAGCTTCCTTTTACCAGGAGGGTCCAACCTTGTCAACTATGGTGGGATTCCAATTCCAGAATCTCCCCAGGCGCAACATTAGGGAGTTTAAAAAGTCCCGCAAATCTTTAAAAGTTGCCACAGTGGGAGAAGCCAGCTGTTAAAGGATATATTTATTCCAAATAGATGGGAGACCTAAGAGAAGTTCTTCACGCTTACAGTGGAGCCAAAACCCCAATTTGGACTACCCTACAGCCAGCCATGTTGACGTTGCTTTCTTTTTAAGATAGCCAGAGAAGGGAATATTATTGACTTGGTTATTATCCATCTAATTATTTTTGTAAGTGTCACTCAAGGTGGCAAACCCACCTAATGCTCTTACATTTTTCTTAACAACAACCCTGTGAGGGGCTTGTGAGAGGCTGACTCTCTTCACAGGCCAAGTCACCACATGTTGCTCCAAAATCATTTCAAAACCTGGCGATTTGGAGATGGGTGGATTTCAACTCCCCAGAATTCTTCCTTCCAAAATCCTGGGAGTTGAAATCCATCCATGGGCAGGCTGGGAAATTATAGGGGATGAAGAACACCTTCAAGTGGAAAAAAAAAACCTAAAAGGAAGAAAATAGAGAGCCAAACCAGCAATTCCTGTTTATTACAGCTTCAGCTCCTTATCTCTTTTAAGCAATTATACTGATTATTCCCTGTATACAAAATGTTCTGTAAATTTAGGCAAATTGCAGCCCTTAAGGGGGTCATTACATCAAACTAGGATTATGGGGTGTAAGAAGAAGCACCAGAGCCCCAAGGTTTCCGGTTGCTAATCTGATGGGAAGAGCTGGTTTGCAAATAAAATATATTTATTTAGGTTTCACTGCTGCATTTTGTGACGAAAAGTATGATTTTTATGGGAATCCCATAGCCATATTGCCTACATTGATGTCCTAATTGGAAAAAAGAAAAGTTTCACAGCCACATCTATTTCCCAACGTAAAAATGGACCTTCAGAAACGAAAAGGTTTCAGCAGGGATGGACGTGGCGCAGGCTGATCAATTAATTTGACATCAGTAGAAGTCTAAACTTTATATAAATATTGGTTATATAATCTCTGTTTTGCTGAGTTTGGAGTCCAGCCTGTGGCACAGAACAGTATTTTTTCCAAGAAGGTTTATAGTAAGGAAACCTGAAGAATTATCCATGAATCAGTCCATAAAAAGATACAATATAGAAAGATTTGTGGGGATGAGACATCCATCCATCCTTCCACCCACCCACCAATTGTCCCACCAATGAAACAGAATTTGTCTTAAATTCTTTGGGAGTTTCATCACTGGAAGCTTTCAAGAAGAGACCGGACCTGCCATCTATTGGAAATGGAGTAGGGTCTCCTGCTTGGGCGGTGGAGGGGGGTTGGACTAGATGACCTCAAAGGTCCCTTTATCCTATTATACAGAAGCTGTGAGAGCTTCATCAGGGGAAGCTTTCAAGAAGAGATTGGACTGCCCTTTGTTCCGAAATGGTGCAGAATCTCCTGCTTGGGCAGGGGGTTGGACTAGATGACCTCCAAGGTCCCTTCCAACTGTGTTTAATTCTACGCATTCTATGGTTGACTAGACCAGTGTTTCTCAACCTTGGCAACTTGAAGATGTCCTGACTTCAACTCCCAGAATTCCCCAGCCAGCATTCGCTGGCTGGGGAATTCTGGGAGTTGAAGTCCGGACATCTTCAAGTTGCCAAGGTTGAGAAACACTGGACTAGACAATCTCCATAGACAGATATGGGAGCAACACAAATGGCAATTGCACAGGCTTTTGGGGGGGGGGAACCCCAAACCTGAGGTCAGGATTTGCAGCCCCCACCCCACTTCTGACCCACAAGTGCAACTCCCCCCCCCACAATTCAAATGCACGAGTTTGGGGGCGGCGTCCCCTCCAAGTTGGAAAAACCCGGCCAGTTTTCTCTCTTCCCCACCCCCCCCCCGCCCTGCATAATTGGAACATTCCGGCTACATGTGAGGCCACGCCCATCGTGACGCTGCCCTCCCGCGGTGTTTCGTTTAAGATGGCGGCCGCAAGGCACGCCTCTCGGAGCGGAAGGGACGTCACGAAGGCGCCGGAAGTCTCGCGTCGCTTCTCTGTGCCGGCTGAAGGGAAAGCCGTGTGAGGCGAGGAGACGGAGGGCGAGCATCTCAACCGGCTCGGGAGCCAGCGCGCTTTTTTTCCCCCCGGGCCATGGCGTCCTCCTCCGGTGAGGTAAGTCCGGCTCGCCGAAGAGGCCTCGGCCTTCTCTTTCGGACCGAGGGCCTCGCCTTTTCCGCCAGCCTCGGCGTCTCCATGGCAACCCCTGATTCGCAGTGCACGTCCGAACCCGGGAGGACGCGTGTCAGGGCAGGAAGGGCCTCGCGGAGGGCGGGGGGGTTCGTTTGGCAGCCGCAGCCGCGGTTTTGGCTGGGCCCGACGTCTTATTTCTGGTAGGGGGCCCTGTGGCTTTGGACTGCCATGAAGGGAGGGGACGGGGGGGGGGGGTTCGGTGGGTTGTGGTTTTTGCAGGTCAGGTGAAGGTTGAGTGACAGTCAGGGCCCCTGCCAGATGTGCTGGACTCCCCCTCCCCATAACTTCCCACCAGCTGTTTGGCTCTTGCATTTGAAGGGGCAGCGCTTCCAAGATAGGCCTTAGGGGACTCTCCCTCCCATTATCCACAGCCAATAGATCTTGCCTTCCTTGCCCAGGGGTGCTGAAGGCATTCTTGAGATGGGCCAATGAAAGAGAGGAGATGCAGGGAAAACTGGAGAATGGGGCAGCAGGCAAACATGAAAGAGATGATGATGAAGAGGAGGAGGAACAAGGTGAAGGTGAACAAGATGGAATAGAATAGGAGTTTAGAATAGAATAGATATTGGAATGAAGACTAGAATAGAATAGAACAAAATACAGAATACAATAGGAACAGAAGAGAATAAGGAATAGAATAGAACCTGGAAGGGACCTTGGAGGTCTACTCCAACCTCCTTATATACAACTGTACCTGATTCACAACAATTCATTTAGTAACTGATCAAAGTTACATCACCACTGAAAAACAGCAACAGCCATAGCTGGCACACATTCAAAATGAAATTCTGTTACCTAAATCTCAAAAGTGTACATATAACACACATATACACATGCTATAAACATGCATATGTATATGCCTACACCCATACGTTAGAATAGAATTCATTGTCCACCTGTGGCCTTACTCTCAAGTCGACCCCTGTTCTTTAGCTGTTCCCTTCGTCTGGTAACTCTGTGCATGCGCACACTGGGAACAGGCTCCAGCTGTTCGTCTGCCTCACTGATGTCTGACTCTGAAGGCAGCTGATAACTAGCATACGGCCCTGGCCCCCTTTCTGCCTCCGACACAGAGCCCTCATCAGAGCCTGTCCCAGACTCCAGGAGTGGCCCAGGTTCCTCCCCAACCTCCTCACTGTCCGAATCTGCTGCCGGCTCTGCTGGCCACTGGTGGGCCACAACAGTTGATTGGGTCCCTTGAGGAATCTAACTGATTCCTCTCTCCAGAATTTTGTTTCTTCTGTGTCTTGTCTGAGTCCTTGTTTTTCTCCTGCAGGACGCAACCAGCGAGGAGAACCGGGAGGAGAATCTTGGCATGAACTTAATGGAGTTTTCCGATGAAATCCTCTTACACATCTTGCGATATACTCCCGTGTCGGATCTTGTCTTGAATGTCCGAAGCGTCTGTCGGAAACTGTCTGTCCTCAGTCTTGACAAAAGCCTTACTCACACGGTGATGCTGCATAAAGATTACCAGGTGAGCAGGGGCTGCCAAAGATGATCCAGAAATTAGGATGACCCTGGATGAATGGGGCGTTTAAAGATCTTGAGTTTCCCTCAGTGGATTATCTCTGTCTCACACCAGGACTCTGCAGCAAGAAGAGGCTGAAGAGGCTTCACCCTAAAAAGCTCTTCCTTTGAACTTTACTATGGCCTTACGATGAGGGAATTATCCTTTCCTTCTTTTACTTTAAGAAGGATATAAAGGGGAAAATATAAGGGAAAAATATCCTACTTTAGAAGGATACTAGCTGATAACCTCGGCGTTGCCCGGGTATTTATTTACAGGGGAAAAATGTGTGGACCAAGCGTAATTTCTAATGTTGGATTTCCAGAGGCCTCCCAGCATCAGAGATGGCCTTTGGGCGGGAAGATTAGGGTGTTTCCACTAGAATCAATGGCGGTTACTTTCGCATTCCCTTCCTTATAGCTTCTCCAGAACTTGCCCGCGATCCTATAATTCGGCGTTTCAGTCTTCAGCCCCTGGAAAGAGTTAGAGGTTTTTTTTTAGAGTTAGAGTTTTATTGATTTGTATGCCGCCCGCTCCCGAAGGACTCCGGGTGGCTTACAATAAAACAAGGGAGGGGGGGATAATACACAAACAACATATTAAAATATACAACAGTCACAATTTCCGAGGGGCTGGATATTTCGAGAGCCCCCCGGCCTGCTGGAGCAGGCAGGACTTAACGGCTTTGCGGAAGGCCGGGAGGGTAGTAAGGGTCCGGATCTCCACGGGGAGATCGTTCCAGAGGGCTGGAGCTGCAACAGAGAAGGCCCTCCCCCGGGGAGTCGCCAGCCGACATTGGCTGGCAGATGGAATCCGGAGGAGACCTAACCTGTGTGATCTAATCGGTCTATGGGAGGTGATCGGCAATGTACGAGTTGTCCTAAGCTTGATCAATAAATCTAGGCCTGCCATAACCGGTTTCCTTTGACCTCCCGAACTGTTTCTACGCAGGTGGACAAAGACAAGGTCAAGCGGCTGATGAAGGAGATTGGGAAAGAGATCCAGGAGCTGGACATGACCGGCTGTTACTGGTTGCCGGGCTTGACCGTCGATCAGGTGACCCGCTGCAAGAACTTGGTGAAGCTGAATCTCTCCGGCTGCCACCTCACCTCCCTTCGCCTCTCGAAGATGCTCTCGTCCCTGCAGCACCTCCGCTCGCTGGCCATCGACGTGAACCCCGGCTTCGACGCCTCCCACCTGAGCAGCGAGTGCAAAGCCACCCTGAGCCGGGTGCTGGAGCTGAAGCAGACCCTCTACACGCCCTCCTACGGGGTGGTCCCCTGCTGCACCAGCCTGGAGAAGCTGCTCTTGTATTTCGAGATCCTCGACCGATCCCGCGAGGGCCTGATCATCTCCGGCCAGCTGATGGTCGGGGAGAGCAACGTGCCCCATTATCAGAACCTACGGGTTTTTTACGCCCGCTTGGCGCCTGGCCCGGTCAACCAGGAAGTGGTGAGGCTGTACTTGGCGGTGCTGAGCGACCGGACCCCGGAAAAACTTCACGCCTTCCTCATCTCCGCGCCGGGCGGGTTTGCCCAGAGCTGCGCCGTTAAAAACCTCCTGGATTCCATGGCCAGGAACGTGACCTTAGACGCCCTCCAGCTGCCTCGCTCCTGGATGAACGGCTCGAGCCTCCTGCAGCACTTGAAGTTCAGCAACCCTTTCTACTTAAGCTTCAGCCACTGCAGCTTGTCCGGCGGGCAGCTGGTCCAGCGGGTGTTGAACAGCGGCAGAGACTTGGGCAGCTTGGTGGGCTTGAACCTGAGCGGCTGCGTCCACTGCCTGTCGCCCGATTCCTCCTTGCGGAAAGCGGAGGACGACATCGACAGCGGCATCGCCGAAGCCCTGGTGGACGCCTGCTGCCACTTGAAGCACCTCAACCTCTCCGCCGCCCACCACCACAGCCCGGAAGGCCTGGGGAAGCACCTGTGCCAGGTGCTGGCTCGCCTGGAGGGCCTCCTCTCTCTGGCGCTGCCGGTTTGCGCCGTGGCTGACGCGGCCGCCGCCCTGCTGACGGCCGACAAGCCTTCGGTGCAGCCGGTGGCTCACTCTCAAGGGTTTGGGAAGAAAGTCCGAATCGGGGTGCAGGCCTATCCCAGGAACTGCTTGGAGCAGAGCGATCCCAGGCCGCCGTCCTCCGTCTTTTGGACTCTTCTGGAAAACCTCCCGTTTCTGGAACGGCTGGAGCTGATCGGCTCCAGTTTTTCCTCGGCCATGCCTCGGAACGAGCCGGCCATTCGGAACTCCCTGCCCCCTTGCAGCCGGGCGCAGCACATCGGGGACGCTGAAGTGGCCGCCATTGGCCAGCTGGCCTTCCTGCAAAGCCTCACCTTGGCTCAGCTGCCCAACATCCTCACGGGCTACGGGCTGGTGAACATTGGGGTGCAGTGCCAGCGCCTGCGGGCGCTCTCCTTGGCCAACTTGGGCCTGATGGGCAAAGTGATGTACGTGTCGGCTCTGGTGGACATGCTGAAGCACTGCAGGTGCCTGCAAGATCTCAGGTGAGCCCATTGCTTTTCCTCCCACCCGGGGTGCTTCTGTGTCCTTCCTCCCACAAAGGAGGCTAAAACGTGAGGACGGTTACAGGATTTGGGCTTGGCCAGTCTAGAGCAGGGGTCAGCAACCTGCGGCTCCGGAGCCGCATGTGGCTCTTTCATCCCTCGGCTGCAGCGCCCTGTTGCCGCCACCATTTTGAGAGGAGCTTCCGGTTGGGGAGGGAAAGCACGTCGCGCCAGGAGGAGACTCTTTGGCAGGGGGTGGGCTTTCCGGTCGGCCCCACAATTGGTAGGGCTTTCAGATAGGACAGACAGAGGAAAAAGGACGCCGTGCTAGGAGGAGACTCTATGGTGGGGGGGGGAAACCGTACTTCCAGTTGGTAGAGGAAAAATGATGCTGTGCTAGGAGGAGAATCTATGGTGGGGGAAACCGGACTTCCAGTTGGTAGAGGAAAAAGGAAGCTGTGCTAGGAGGAGACTCTATGGTGGGGGAAACCAGACTTCCAGTTGGTAGAGGAAAAAGGATGCTGTGTTAGGAGAAGACTCTATGGTGGGGGAACCGGACTTCCAGTTGGTAGAGGAAAAGGAAGCTGTGCTAGGAGGAGACTCTATGATGGGGGAAACCGGACTTTTGTTTCTGTTAGGACCTTTGTGGCTCTTTGGGTGTTTAAGGTTGCCGACCCCTGATCTAAAGGAAAGGAGGACTTGGCAATGACCTGATGGCATTATTCCAGTGTTTAAGAGGCTGCCACAAAGACCTGTGTTTGTGTGTGTGTGTCAGCTTATTCTCCAAAGCACCTGAAGGCAGGACAAGAACCAGTGGATGGAAACTACCATATTTTTCGGAGTATAAGACGCACCTTTTCCCCTCAAAAAAGAGGCTGAAAATCTGGGTGCGTCTTATACATCGAATAAAGCCCTTTTTGCCTCCCGAAACCCCGCCCCCTTTGCAAAAATGGCCATGCATAGTGTAACGTTCCCGTGGTTCGTCCATGAGGCCAATGTGGAGAAAAGACAGGACACGAACTTTCTTGAGATGGAGCGACCCAGATTGGGGGTCTGAGAGCCCCTTTTATTGAGATAGGACAAAGGCAGGAGGAGCAATAGCATGTGAGTAAAAACAGCCTGTAAAAGTAGAATTTCTAATCTACTGCTCAGAGAAGTTCTGTCTATATATGGGCAAATCCTGGGCGTCATTGGTAGGGCACATCTCAGGATGTTATGTTATGAACTATCAGGATGTTATGGGGTTTTAGGAGTTTGTTTTCTCCTGTGTGGTTCAGCGTGGCTCTGCATGCCCTGGTATGAACTGGGCCATGGGTGTCCCACACCTACACAAGGAACTATTACAACAGCATAGCTTTTAGGAAGCTTCCAGAGTGCTCCTGGGGGCTGGGGAGGGCAGAAATGAACCCCAAAAAATGGCCCGTGTTTGGCTCAAATTTTGCCCTCCCCAGCCCCCAGGAGCACTCTACAAGCCTCCTAAAGGCTATTCATGTCCTTTAAAAAGGGGGGGGGGCGTTTTCGGGAAAACACACGAACATGTGCACGCACATTCGGTGCGGAAAGGATCGCCATCAGTGTTGTAGGGCCTCCTGTTTGAGCAGGGGCCTGGAGTAGAAGACCTCTAAAGTCCCTTTGAGCTCTCTTCTGTTTTCTACTTCTACAGATGCTTTTCCAAAGATAATTGAACTTTAATGGGTTTCTCTCTCCTTCTTGAAAACGTTTTGCTTCTCGTCCAAGAAGCTTCTTCAGTCCTTCAGAAGAGAAACAAAACGTGCTCAAGAAAGAAAGAAAGAAGGAAGGAAGGAAGGAAGGAAGGAAGGAAGGAAAGAGGGAAGGGAGGAAGGAAGGAAGGAGGAAGGAAGGAAGAAAGAAAGAAAGAAAGAAAGAAAGAAAGAAAAAAGAAAGAAAGAAAGAAGAAAGAAAGAAATCCAGCTAAGATGCTGAGTTTGTTGATCAGGAAGTTCGGCGGTTCGAATCCCTAGCGCCACGTAACGGAGTGAGCTCCCGTTACTTGTCCCAGCTTCTGCCAACCTAGCAGTTCGAAAGCACGTAAAAAATGCGAGTAGAAAAATAGGGATTATCTTTGGTGGGAAGGGAACAGCGTTCCGTGAGCCTTTGGCATTGAGTCATGCCGGCCACATGACCACGGAGACGTCTTCGGACAGCACTGGCTCTTCGGCTTTCAAACGGAGATGAGCACCACCCCCTAGAGTCAGGAACGACTAGCACCTATGTGCGAGGGGGAACCTTTACCTTTAAATGTTTATTTGGATTTAGAGGAAGCCTTAGGAAAGGTAAATTTTAATCAGGAAACTTCAGAAGGTGATAGAGCAACATCGCCATCTGGTGGATCGAGCAGCAAATTACAAGATGGGATTTTTTTTCTAGTTCTGCTCCAGTGTTGAAGACAGTGGCTGAAAAGTTGCTCCAAATTGATTTCCCCCTCTTTCTCCCCGCCCCCAGCTCCCCAAATCTCCAGCGGCTTCGTGAGAATGCTGCCCCCTCTTTTTTCTGTGCCTGTTTTGCTCTTTAAGGATTTAGTAAGGTCTCCTCAATTCTTCTGAATTGAACACTGCCATGGTTTCTCAACCTTGCCAGCTTGAAGACAGATGGACTTCACATCCCAGAATTCCCCAGCCAGCCGTGAATCATAGAGTTGGAAGGGACCAGACAGGTCACCTAGGGGTCTAGTGTTTCTCAACCTTGGCAGCTTGAAGATGAGCGGACTTCAACTCCCAGCATTCCCCAGCCAGAATCCCAGGATTCTGGGCACAAAAAGCCTCTGGAGCCTGGGGAGGGCGAAAATGCACCCCCTTCCTCCATTGTGCAGGAAGCCAACTAGGCCATGCCCCATGGCCACGCCCGGGCAGAGAATCCCTTGCTAACATTTTTCAATCCCACCCCTGTTGCCCCTTCTCAAATTTCTTTGAAGATCTGCTCCAACCTTCTTCCTCTTCCTCCTCCTCCTTGCAGGCTTGAACAGCCTTACTTCCACGCCAATGCCCAGTTCTTCTGCGCGCTGAGCTGCTGTTCGTCCCTGCAGCGCCTCTGCATCATCTCCCGGAGTGGGACCCTCCAGTCCGACGCCGTGATGTCATTCATGGCTGCCTGCCGCGAGGTCATCATGTGCCACATGTTCATGGGGGAATCGCTCACCCTTTGCAAGAGCCTGCAGCAGACCTTGATAAGGAGGTGAGTGCGAGAAACCGCATCAGGTTCTTCTTTTTGCACGTGTCTGTTGCGTCATTAATCCGGAGAGCGTGTTTGTGAAGGGCAAGCATGACGATTCGGCTTCTTGGAGAACCGTTCCTTCTTCGCTGCCTTAACTCAGGGGTGTCAAACTCAAGGCCCGCTGGCCACATCTGGAAAATGTAAGGGGCCACCCACATCACTTCGGCCTGGTCTTGTTCTGACCTCGGCTTCCCCCAAAAGCAGGAGGGAGAGTCCTGGTCCCGACGAAACCCCTTTCATTAAACTGATGTGAATTCCTCTCATTCACCTTGTGCAAAGTCTGGCAAACAGTCTTTCAAAGGAATATTTATGACCACAGGCTTGGAAAGCTGCCATGTAAATATTGTCCAAATGAGGTGCTGTGCAAGGGAAGACTTGGGCACAGAGTTTCTGAGATTCACGGACAGATCTTCACACTCCTGAAATGAATCTAACAACCAAACGAACAAATTGTTTCCTGCAAAAGCCCCCTCCCCTTTCGCTCCTCTTTTATTTCCTATGGGAGGGGCCAATCACCTTCCACCTGTGGCTTTACTCCCAAGACTACTCTGATTTCTGAGTTCTTTTCTCCTGGCAACTCTGTGCATGCGCACACTGGGAACAGGCTCCAGCTGTTCCTCTGCCTCACTGCTCTCTAGTTCTGTAGGCACCTGATCACTGCCAGACGGCCTCGGCCCCCTTTCTGCCTCTGACACAGAGCCCTCAACAGAGCCCTCCCCAGACTCCAGGACTGGCCGATGCCCTTCCCAACCTCCTCACTGTCCACCTCTGTTGCCAGCTCCACAACTGGCGGGCCACAATAGGTCTACCCAATGCAAAGAGGAAACATGCCAGCAGTTTAGGAAAGTGGCATCAAGTCGGCCACGCCCACCCAGTCAGCCACACCCAGTGAGTGGCATCAAGCTGGCCACGCCCACTAACCACAGCCCTGATATGGCCCTCAGTGAGTTTGACACCCCTGCTTTAACTATGGACCAGAGTCACGCGATCCCCTTTTGCGACCTTCTGACAGACAAAGTCAAGAGGGAAGCCAGGTTCACTGTGACTAGTTTTAACAGCTGCCAGTGATTCACTTAACAACAGAGGCAACTAAGGTCGTAAAATGGGGCAAAGCTCACTGAACACATGTTTCGCTTAACAACAGAAATTTGGGGCTCAATTGTCGTTATTTGAGGACTGTATTTACAACAGCTGCAGGTGACTGCCGGCTTCCGACAAGCAAAGGCAGTGGGGAAAAGCTGGGTCCGCTTAATGACCGTGCGATTCACGGCAAAAACAAGTTTATGAAATTGGGCAGGGCTCCCTTCACGTCCGTTTCAGCCTTAGAATAACTTTTCGAGGTGCGGCTTGCCTGATTGTGACAGCTCCTAATCCCTCATCCGTTCCCCTGGATTTCCCAAGCTTATTCTGCTTGTCATCACTACCCGGGAGAGTAGAATTCAATAGACTGGGCTTGTCTCTAAGCAGGTACTGTATTTTTCGGAGTATAAGACGCACCAGAGTACAAGACGCACCAAGGTTTTGAAGGGGCAATCTTTTTAAAAAAAAGTTTTTGCACTCTGCAAACCTCCCAAAAGCGGGCCCATTTTTTTTTCTCCCAAAAATAAAGGGCATGAAGAGCCTTTAGGAGGCTTGTAGAGTGCTCCTGGAGGGGTGGGGGAGGCAAAAATGAGCAAAAAAGGCTTGTTTTTGCAAAAACGGGCCCTTTTTAAAAAGGGGGGGCATGAATAGCCTTTAGAAAGCTTGTAGAGTCCTCCTGGGCTGGGAGGGGGCAAAATTGAGCA
Source organism: Thamnophis sirtalis (assembly GCF_051295495.1). Classification (NCBI taxonomy): domain Eukaryota; kingdom Metazoa; phylum Chordata; class Lepidosauria; order Squamata; family Natricidae; genus Thamnophis; species Thamnophis sirtalis. Next base: position 4,659,987 of record NW_028261394.1, on the reverse strand, counting down.
AAAAGCGCCCAGTTTTTTCACTCATCCCCATCCCTGAGGAGCCGTCTAAAAAGCCTCCTAAAGGCTATGCATGGCCATTTTGGTGAAGGGGACGGGGTTTCGGGAGGCCAAAAATGTTGTAGAGCCGAGGTGGCGCAGTGGGTAGAGTGCAGTACTGCAGGCCACTTCAGCTGACTGCTATCTGCAGTTCAGTAGTTCAAATCTCACCGGCTCAGGGTTGACTCAGCCTTCCATCCTTCCGAGGTGGGTAAAATGTGGACCCAGATTATGGGGGTGATATGCTGACTCTGTAAACCGCTTAGAGAGGGCTGAAAGCCCTATGAAGCGGTATATAAGTCTAACTGCTGTTGCTATTGCTATTGTATTCAGTGTATAAGACGCACCCAGATTTTCAGCCTCTTTTTTTGAGGGTGCGTCTTCTACTCCGAAAAATACGGTATATGTATTTTTTTGCTCTCTCTCCTCCCTCCCAGTAGCTCTTTGGAGCAAAAAAATAAAATAAAATCGTATGCGGCTAAGTGCTTTAAACGGGGTGACAGATGACAGCTGGAACAATACGGGAGATATTCTATGCGGCCTCCCTGCCAGAAATAACATTCCCGGCGGCTTATCCTCGTGTTTCTTAAAACAGCCCCTCCGAAGCATTTTTTTTCCCCTGACGCCGCTTTCAAAAGCACAAAGCAGAAGAGGGCAGAATTCCCCCACTTTCTTAGCCAGGAGGGCGAGGGACTGGAGCTCATGAAAGCCTCCACGGGAGGGCGAGCCTTCCTGGGGGCGCCTTTTGTCTGGCGGTTAATTTAGGTTGTGTAAAAAGTGGGGATTAGGAAAGGAGGCTGTCAGCGCCCACTAATCCTCACGACTATATCGAGGAGAGGAACCCGTCTTTCGACAGCCTTGGGTTTGTCCCCCCCCCCCTCCGAGCTGTCCTCGATGCTACCTGAATGTGGCCTCCGGAGATTCCTGCGAGGGTCTTTCTCAACCTTACCTGGACATCAGGGCCTATGGGTCATTATGGGCTCTTCGATCGATTGTCGGTTTTATTTATACCTGTGTTTCTCAGCCTTAGCCGAGGTGGCGCAGTGGTTAAATGCAGCACTGCAGGCTACTTCAGCTGACTGCAGTTCTGCAGTTCGGCTGTTCAAATCTCACCGGCTCAGGGTTGACTCAGCCTTCCATCCTTCCGAGGTGGGTAAAATGAGGACCCGGATTGTTGTTGGGGGCAATATGCTGACTCTGTAAACCGCTTAGAGAGGGCTGAAAGCCCTATGAAGCAGTATATAAGTCTAACTGCTATTGCTATTGCTATTATTGCTGTAAGATCAATGGGGATGCTGGGAGTTGAGTTGTTTTTTTACACATCTTAAGGTGGCTCAGGGGCCAAGACGCCGAGCTTGTCGATCAGAAAGGTCGTCAGTTCGAATCCCTAGCGCCGCGTAACGGAGTGAGCTCCCGTGACTTGTCCCACCTTCTGCCAACCTAGCAGTTCGAAAGCAGGTAAAAATGCAAGTAGAAAAATAGGAACCACCTTTGGTGGGAAGGGAACAGCGTTCCGTGTGCCTTCGGCGTTGAGTCATGCCGGCCACATGACCACAGAGACGTCTTCGGACAGCTCTTCGGCTTTGAAATGGAGATGAGCACCGCCCCCTAGAGTCAGGAACGACTAGCACCTATGTGCGAGGGGAAAGTTTTATTTCCACAAAATAGATAACATGAGTAATAATAATGGAATATAATGCAGCATAAGAGGTGCATAGGATAACCCAATATCAAATGGCTGCTTATTAGCACAAATCATCAACTCTTCCTTAAGTTTACCCAGTTCTCACAAACCACGTTCTAAATAAGCCATCATGTATGAAGCAAGTCAGGGTTATTCACAGCACGCCGCTAGATACAAGAGGGGTTTCAACTTGTTTCATTCCCTTTAACATTGAGTTTTTCTCCTGATTCGAAAGGTGTTTTCCTTGAAGGAAGGAAGCCTTCGCAAATCCCTACCTGCGGCACCTCTGGGCAGGTGAGGTCCTGTCCCATACCACACCTGTAGCTTCATCCCTGAATCTTCCTCCTCCTCCTCCTCATAAGAGGCAGGCTGTCTTAGGTTTCCTCTAGATGGCGCTGTGGCTGTTCCTTAAAACGTTCCCACCATCCATCCTGCCTGTAGAAATCCTGCCCCCTCCCTCCCTCCCCCCTCCCATCCATTCTGCGGGAAAAGTTGTTATCACCTTGGGTTCTTTCCCCCCCCTCCCTGTTTCCCTCCCCCCCCCACTGCAGAAGCAACCCCAAGCAAAGCATTTCTACTACCACTAGGTGCCCACGCTAACGTGGGGGGGCGGAGAGGGAAGCAGCTTTCTACTCATTGCAGAAGGAGCTGGAGAAAACAGGGCAAGGTTAAAAGAAATGTTTTTCCCTCTCTGGGCTCTTCTCCTCCCTCCCCTCCCCCCCTTATGGTTATTTCTTTATTTAGAAAAATTTATATCAAGCAGCAGCATTTGTATTGCGCCGGAGAGGCTGGTCGTACCAAGGGTGGGCGGGGGGTGGGTGGAGAATGAAGAGAGGATTTTGAGGAACAAATTCAGTAACTCCCTTCCTTCCTTCCTTCCTTCCTTCCTTCCTTCCTTCCTTCCTTCCTTCCTTCCTTCCTTCCATCTTCTTTCCTTCCTTCCTTCCATCTTCTTTCCTTCTTTCCTTCCTTCCTTCTTCCTTCCTTCCTTCCTTCCTTCCATCTTCCTTCCTTCCATCTTCCTTCCTTCCGTCTTCCTTCCTTCCATCTTCCTTCCTTCCATCTTCCTTCCTTCCGTCTTCCTTCCATCTTCCTTCCTTCTTTCCTTCCTTCCATCTTCCTTCCTTCCTTCCTTCCTTCCTTCCATCTTCCTTCCTTCCTTCCGTCTTCCTTCCTTCTTTCCTTCCTTCCATCTTCCTTCCTTCTATCTTCCTTCCATCTCCCTTCCTTCCTTCCTTCCATCTTTTTTCCTTCTTTCCTTCCTTCCATCTTCTTTCCTTCCTTCCTTCCATCTTCCTTCCTTCTTTCCTTCCTTCCTTCCTTCCTTCCATCTTCCTTCCATCTTCCTTCCTTCTTTCCTTCCTTCCATCTTCCTTCCTTCTTTCCTTCCTTCCATCTCCCTTCCTTCCTTCCATCTCCCTTCCTTCCTTCCATCTCCCTTCCTTCCTTCCATCTCCCTTCCTTCCTACCCAAATCCTGCAGCCGTTCTTCCTACGTTTTAGCCTCCAGTCCCCTAATCATCCTAGTTGCTCTTCTCTGCACTTTCCACCCCCCCAATTGATACGTATAATAGGAATTTTTCCTGATCCCTTCTCAAATGTTCCTCCCCTCCTCCAGTTGTTGTAAACAGTTCCTCCATTAGTCCCCTGCCACACACACACACACACAAGCCCAGAGCAGCCATCACACCCTTGAAATATTTATCTTCTTTCTTCCCCTACCGCACCCCTATCCACTCCCTTTAATTGTCGTTTAGTCAAGCTTAAATATTTAATTCCGTTCTCCATTCCCCCCCTCACTTCCTACTTAAAGTTGGTCCCTCCAGCTCATTAATCTCCATCAATGCCTCTTCATCAACCTCTTTTGAGCGAGACACTCAAGTAACACTGGGGTTTTTAATCCTGGGGCGGGGGGCAGTCTCAAATTCTGGGTCACAGGTAGGACTCACACCTCTGGGGACAAGCTGCTCTAAGGCTGGGTGTCCAGGTATTTTTTCCCCCAAGTTTTTTTTTTTTAACGTTTTAATACAAATTATACATATTATAGGAACAAAGTTTTGTCTGGGTCTTTTCTTTTACATCCTCTCATTTACACAGTCCATTTTACACCATAGTTTTGTTTTCACTTTCAGCCAAATTCAGACAATCCAACATCTTCTTAAAGACTTCCAATGTTGGGGCATTCGCAACTTCTTGAGGCAAGTTGTTCCACTGATTCATTGTTCTGACTGTCAGGAAATTTCTCCTTAGTTCTAAGTTGCTTCTCTCCTTGATTAGTTTCCACCCATTGCTTCTTGTCCTGCCCTCAGGTGCCTTGGAGAATAGCTTGACTCTCTCTTTTTTGTGGAAGCCCCTGAGATCTTGGAAGACTGCTATCATGTCTCCCCTAGTCCTTCTTTTCATTCAACTAAACATACCCAGTTCCTGCACCCGTTCTTCATATGTTTTAGGCTCCAGTCCCCTAATCATCTTTGTTGCTCTTCTCTGCCCTCTTTCTAGAGTCTCCACATCTTTTTTATATTGTGGCGACCAAAACTGGATGCAGTTTTCCAAGTGTGGCCTTACCAGGGCCTTATAAAGTGGTATTAACCTTTTATCTTGATTCTCTCCCTCTGTTGATGCATTTAGAGCAGTGTTTCTCAACCTTGGTCACTTGAAGATGTCTGGACTTCAACTCCCAGAATTCCCCAGCCAGCGAATGCTGGCTGGGGAATTCTGGGAGTTGAAGTCCAGACATCTTCAAGTGGCCAAGGTTGAGAAACACTGATTTAGAGAGCAATCAGTTTCTAGGATCCTTTTCTCTCAGCATTTGGGATTTCGTGGTGGGATGTGTGTGTGTGTGTGAGAGAGAGACGCCTGCCTTCCTCTCTCTTCCCTAACAATTCAACCAAAAATATTTGACCAGCTGTCGATTAAAACAGGAAAATAAAATCACTACCGTTTAAAAACAGATCGATGGAAAGCAAAGTGCTAGATGTTTTGCAGGCCTTTCGGAGAGAGGGGGTGTGGGTGGGCATCTTTAATGGGTCTGGGGGAGGGGGGAACACAAGGACCAGTTTCCTTAGCAGCTTTTGCTTTTATCGGTGGTTGCTTGGTCCCAGAGGTGCTGTTTTCCAAAAGGCAACTGGACTTTCTTGGGGGGGTGGGGGGGTCTTTTCCTTTTTTTTTTTTTTTTTACTTTCGCTTCTCATCCAGGAAGTTTCTTCAGTTGAGATGCTGCCTGGGAATCTCCATTGAGATTCAGTTGTTTTGGTTCTTTTTTTGGAGAGAGGGGGGGAGGAGAGGGGGAGAGGGGGAGAGAAAGAGAGGGAGAGAGAAAGAGAAAGAGGGAGAGAGAGAGGGAGAGAGAGAAAGAGAGAGAGAAAGAGAGGGTGAGAAAGAGGGAGAAAGAGGGAGAGGGGAGAGAGAAAGAGGGAAAGAAAGGGAGAGAAAGAGAGGGAGAGAGAGAAAGAGGGTGAGAAAGAGTGAGAGAGAGAGAGAAAGATGGAGAGGGGGAGAAAGAGGGAAAGAAAGGGAGAGAAAGAGAGGGTGAGAAAGAGGGAGAGAGAGAGAAAGGGAGAGGGGGAGAGAGAAAGAGGAAAAGAAAGGGAGAGAAAGAGGGAGAGAGAGAAAGATGGTGAGAAAGAGAGAGAGAGAGAGAAAAAGGGAGAGGGAGAGAGAAAGAGGAAAAGAAAGGGAGAGAAAGAGAGGGAGAGAGAGAAAGATGGTGAGAAAGAGTGTGAGAGAGAGAAAGAGGGAAAGAAAGGGAGAGAAAGAGAGGGTGAGAAAGAGAGAGAGAGAGAGCCCCCCTCCTCCTGCTGTTTCCTTTTCCTTCTCTTTCTCCTTTTATTTTTCCTTCTTCTCCTCTTCTTCATTTCCCTCCTTCCCTGCTCCCTCCTCTCCTTGTTTCCCATTCCTTCTCTTTTTTCTCTTCTTCTATTTTGCCTCCTCCTTTCTCCTCTCCTCTTTCCCATTCTTCCTCTTTCTTCTTTTTTGCCTCTTCCTCCTCCTCTCTCATTTGTTTCCCTCCTCTTCTCTCTTCTATTTTACCTCCTCCCCCTCCTCCTCCCCCCTCCCTCTTTCTTATTCCCCCTCCCGCTGACCTTGGAAAGGCTCTTCTGGCTGGCAGAGGAGCCCCGTTGTTGGCACATGAGCTGCCAAGCCCTCTCTGCTTGCCTAAGCGTGTCTGCTGGCTGGGCTCCCGCACCTCCGCGGAAGGCTTAATGCAGTGAATCATGGAAGATCTCCTTCATTGTCTCTTTGGCTTCCTGCTCCCTTTGGATCCCTTGAACCGGCCTGTCAGCTTGAATGAATAATAAATGGCCGGGCTGCTTTCTTGGTGCGCCCTTCGGTCCTTGAGGGGGTGGGGGAAGCACTTGTTGAAATTGGATTCTGCACTGGGGAGAGGGGGAGAGAGATGGTAGGGGGAGAGGGCAGGCGGGAGGGAGGGAGGGAGGGACAGAAGAAGGGAGGTAGAGAGAGGGAGGGAGGGGAGGGAGAGAGGGAGGGGGAGAGAGGGAAGGAGGGACAGAAGAAGGGAGGTAGAGAGAGGGAGGGAGGGGGAGGGAGAGAGGGAGGGACAGAAGGAGGGAGGGGGTGAGGGAGGGAGGGGGAGAGAAGGGGGAGGGAGGGAGGGGGAGGGAGGGACAGAAGAAGGGAGGTAGAGAGAGGGAGGGAGGGGGAGGGAGAGAGGGAGGGGGAGAGAGGGAGGGACAAGGAGGGAGGTAGAGAGAGGGAGGGAGGGGAGAGAGAGCGCAGGTCCTACCCTATTCTACCTCACCTCCCCTCCCCTCTGCGGCCGATTCCATCAAACTTTCATCCCGTGGAGTTCTATTCCTTGTGGGTCTTTATCAAGAGGAGAGTGCCCAAAAATCACATCTTTCCCCCTCAATGGTTTTGAAAGTGTACGGATCAATATATTTTTCTCCCCCTTCTCCGAAGATTCTCGCTTTGCAATCTGGAAGTCAAAGCTTTGCAGGGTAGATTAAACAAAAAAAAAAAAAGCTTCCCTGCATTTTGCAACTGACAGACTCCCACGACTATATGTGTGTGTGTGTGTGTGTGTGTATGCAGTCATGCCAAGGCACAAGCCCGCAGCATCCTCAGCTCTTCCAAAAAATAATAATAAATAAACATCCAATGGGATGTCGCAGCCCTGGAAGTGCTGGGCTGTGACGTGTTCGGTTCTGAACCTACCCGTGTTTGTTTGTTTGTGTGTGTGAGAGAGAGAGAAAGAGGGAGGGAGGGAGGGAGAGAGAAAGAAAGAGGGAGAGAGGGCAGAGAAGGAGGGAGAGAGAGAGAGAAGCAGGGAGGGACAGAGAGAGGGAGGGAAAGAGTAGGAGGGAGGGAGAGAGAAAAGGGAGGGAGGGTGAGTAAGAGGGAGGGAGGGAGAGGGAAAGAAGGGGGAGGGAGAGAGAGAAAGGGAGGGAGGGAGAGAGAAAGAAAGAGAGAGAAAGGGAGGGAGGAAGAGAGAGCAGAGAAAGAGGGAGGGATAGAGAAAGAGGGAAAGAGTAAGAGGGCGGGAGAGAAAGAAGGGGGGAGGGTGAGAATAAGAGGGAGGGAGGGAGAGGGAAAGAAGGGGGAGGGAGAGAGAAAGGGAGGGAGGGAGGGAGGGAGAGAAAGAAGCGAGGAGGGACAGAGAGAAAGGGAGGGAGGGAGGGAGAGAGAGCAGAGAGAGGGAGAGAGAAAGAGGGGGGAGGGAGGGAGTAAGAGGGAGGGAGAGAGAAAGAGGGAGGCAGAGAGAGCAGAGAAAGAGGGAGGGACAGAGAAAGAGGGAAAGAGTAAGAGGGCGGGAGAGAGAAGGAAGGGGGAGGATGAGAGTAAGAGGGAGGGAGGGAGAGAGAAAGAAACGAGGAGGGACAGAGAGGGAGGGAGGGAGGGAGAGAGCAGAGAAAGAGGGAGAGAGTAAGAGGGAGGGAGAGAGAAAGAGAAAGTGAGAGAGGGCGGAAGAGAGAAAAGGAGGGAAATGGGGGAGGAAATTTTGGGCTCCATTGTGGTCGTAAGTCGAGGACTATCCGTAAGGAGAAATCTCCTGACGGCAGGAACAGTCAGGGGAAGGGCTTCCCTCCTGGAGTTGTGGGTTCTCCATCACTGGAGGTTTTCAAAAACAGACCAGACAATTATGTGACCAGCATGGAATAAGGTCTCCTGCTTGAACACGGGGTTGGACTAGAAGACCTCCGAGGTCCCTTCCGGCCCTAGGATTCCATATTCTATATTTTGGATGGTAAGGAAATCAGATCCTGGGCCTGCCTCATCCCTTCCTTCCTTCCTTCCTTCCTTCCTTCCTTCCTTCCTTCCTTCCTTCCTTCCTTCCTTCCTTCCTTCCTCACCATCAAAAGCCTCGTTCTCATGGTTTGTTTGTGCCCACTTGACGCAAGAACGGGTAGCAAGGGGGTGAGGGGGGGGTGGCAGAACAAGAGGCTTGAACTATTAATGTGTTTCCCAGGTATAAATTAGGCTTAATTGGCCCAATTATTGAAATAACTTCTTAATTTGCAGAGATGTTGGAAAAACAGCTTCCCAGGGTGTGTTTTTTGCCGTAGCAATCCCCGAGCCTCTGGGCTCCCAGGGGGCTGTTGTGCCTCTCCCCATCCTTGCCCTCTTGTGCCAACTTGCTCCCCTTCGGCTCTGCAGAATGCCTCTCTGGTTGGCACTTAGCCAGCTGCCATATATCCTGGGAACTTCCAAGCGCCCGCTGTGAATTTACTACCAGGCACGGCAGGGTAGCCAAGCCAAAAGGAAGAGAAAGTGGGCACTCCCTCACCCGCAGAGGGCATTCTCTTATTTCCAGGTGGCATCTTCCTGGCGTCGGATCTTGGCAACTCTGTCCCAACTCACATTTCCCTGCCTTTCCCCCCCCCCCCCCCCCCTTGGGAAGAAAGCAACAAGCCAGCATTGACCAGAGAGGTCGAATTTGCAGGTTTGCGCAATCAGCTCCTGGCCTTTTATAGCAATAGCCATAACAGACTTATATACCGCTTCATAGTACTTTTACAGCCCTCTCTAAGCGGTTTACAGAGTCAGCCTCTTGCCCCCAACAATCTGGGTCCTCATTTTACCCACCTCGGAAGGACGGAAGGCTGAGCCAACCTTGAGCCGGTGAGATTTGAACTGCTGGCAATGGGCATGGTCACTCTGCCATACTGCATTCTAACCATTGTGCCAGTATGCCCCACCCCCCTCCCTCTCTCCCTCCCCACTTAGCACTTAGACTTATATACCACTTCACAGTGCTTTTACAGCCCTCTCTAAGCGGTCGAACTGCTGGCTGTGGGCAGAATTAGCCTGCAATATTGTATTCTAACCACTGTGCCACTACAGCTTCCTTCCTTCCTTCCTTCCTTCCTTCCTTCCTTCCTTCCTTCCTTCCTTCCTTCCTTCCTTCCTTCCTTCCTTCCTTCCCATTTCCATTCTTTCAGTCCTTCCTTCCTTCCTTCCTTCCTTCCTTCCTTCCTTCCTTCCTTCCTTTTCCTCTTCCTCCTTCCCTTTCCTTCCCAAGGAATAAGACTTATATACCACTTCACGGGGCTTTTACAGCCCTCTCTAAGTAGGTTACAGAGTCAGCCTCTTGCCCCCAACAATCTGGGTCCTCATTTTACTGACCTCGGAAGGACGGAAAACTGAGTCAACCTGGAACCTGGTGAGATTCAAACTGCCAAACTGCAGTCAGCAGCAGTAGCCTGCAGTACTGTACTCTAACCATTGGGCCACCTGGCTCTCTTATCCCTTAAGATTGGCAGGGATTCATACGTATGTATTCTGTTTTGTTTTTTAATTTCATTGATTAAACAGTTGGAAGGAGTTTTTGCGTTGGCACCGTTAACTTGATGAACTGAACCAGCCAATTGTTCTGTGCACTTTTTGCTGATTTATGGAAATAAGATGCCAACAGCTCTACCTTTAATTTCAATTAATGTGGAGCTGGGATGAAAGCTTGGCCAGGTTTTTTTCTTTCTTTCTAGAAGACAACCTATTCTCAAAAGCTGCGGCTAGTTGGTACGAAACAATAAGGTAAAGGTTCTCCTCGCACATAGGTGCTAGTCATTCCCGACTCTAGGGGGCAGTGCTCATCTCCGTTTCAAAGCCAAAGAGCCAGCGCTGTCCGAAGACGTTTCCGTGGTCATGTGGCTGGCATGACTCAACGCCAGAGGCCCACAGAACGCTGTTCCCTTCCCACCAAAGGTGGTTCCTATTTTTCTACTTGTGTTTTTTTACGTGCTTTCGAACTGCTAGGTTGGCAGAAGCTGGGACAAGTAACAGGAGCTCACTCCGTTACGCGGCACTAGGGATTTGAACCGCCGAACTGCCGACATTCTGATCGACAAGCTCAGCGTCTTAGCCACTGAGCCCCAGGAGCTTCCAAATGGGTGGACTGCAATTCCCAGAATTCCCCAAGTTCCATAGCCATTGCTGAAAGGATGGGAGTTGGTCTACCCAGCTGGAAGTTAACCAGGAGATGGGAGTTCTAGTTCCTCTATAGGCACCAAGCAGTCTGGGTGATTTTGGCCCAATCACCAAGAGACGATGAGCTAGTCCCGCCTTAGGCGCAAAAGCCAGTTGGATGACTTTCAGCCAATCACTAAGAGAGGGTGTGTTCTAATCCTGCTTTAGCTGGCTGGGTGCGTTTGGGCCAATCACCAGGAGACAGTGAGTTCTTGTCCCGCCTTAGGCCTGAAAGCCAGTTGGGTGACATTGGGCCAATCACCAGGAGACAGTGAGTTCTAGTCCCGCCTTAGGCCTGAAAGCCAGTTGGGTGACATTGGGCCAATCACCAGGAGACAGTGAGTTCTAGTCCCGCCTTAGGCCTGAAAGCTAGTTGGGTGACATTGGGCCAATCACCAGGAGACAGTGAGTTCTAGTCCCGCCTTAGGCCTGAAAGCCAGTTGGGTGACATTGGGCCAATCACCAGGAGACAGTGAGTTCTAGTCCCGCCTTAGGCCTGAAAGCCAGTTGGGTGACATTGGGCCAATCGGCAGGAGACTGTGAGTTCTAGTCCTGCCTTAGGCATGAAAATAGGATCTAAATCTTATTAACCAAATTCAGAGAAAGTTTCTACTGCTTCTCCCCAATTTCTTAACCTCTAGTCCCGACTGCATCATTCAGCCACTGTCGATTGCCTGTTATCTTCCCCCCTGCAACAGTCAAGAGGACTAGAAACCCAGAATCTGGTTTTTAAACAGCGAGCGGATCTTCTCTAGCCCTTTGGCGCTTTCAGACGCCGCCGGTCCATTTACACCCTGTGTAATGGCACGGATTTTGTTGTCCATTTCACGTGTGCGTGTGTCTGCATGTGTGTGTTCCTCTCCGCCACGCGGATGAGCATAACGCTTGAGCCAGAGGTCGGCAGAAAGGAAGGCAGTTGTGCCCAGTGGGTGGGTGTGACCAACGGCCTCTTTTTCTCCCACCGAAAGGAGACGTGACCCACATTTACTCCGCTGGCACACGAGGCCAAGCATTTCGATTTACCCTACGTGCATCTGCAGCAGAGCCCCCCACCTCTGCTTCCTCCTTGGCGCCCCTCCCGTTCCACCTTTCGTGCCCTCTCCGGTTTAACCGTCGTTATCCTGAGATGGCTGCCTGCGCTGGTTTTTCGAATATATAAATGTTTCCGCCCTTCCACCTTCACAGGCATTTTCCTCCAGATAAAGATTGTGGGTGGATTTTAAGTGCCACAGCCTGCCTGCCTGCCTCTCTGTCTCTTTTCTCTGTCTCTCTTCTCTCTCTGTCTCTCTCTCTCTCTCTCTCTGTGTGTGTCTTTGTCTCTGTCTGTCTCCCTCTCTCCCTCCCTCTCTCTCTGTCTCCTCTCTCTCTCTCTGTTTCTCTCTCTCTTCTCTCTCTCTCTCTCTATCCCTCTCTGTCGCTCTCTCTCTCTTTCTGTCTCTGTTTCTCTCTTCTGTCTCTGTCTCTCTTCTCTCTCTGTCTCTCGCTCTCTGTCTCTGTTTCTTCTCTCTATCTCTCTGTCTCTCGTCTCTCTGTCTGTCTCTCTTCTCTCTCTGTCTCTCGCTCTCTGTCTCTGTTTCTTCTCTCTCTCTCTGTCTTTGTCTCTGTCTGTCTTCCTCTCTCCCTCCCTCTCTCTCTGTCTCCTCTCTCTGTCTCTGTCTATCTCTCTCTGTCGCTCTCTCTCTCTCTTTCTGTCTCTGTCTCTCTTCTCTCTCTGTCTCTCGCTCTCTGTCTCTGTTCCTTCTCTCTCTCTCTCTGTCTTTGTCTCTGTCTCTGTCTGTCTTTCTCTCTGTCTCTCTCCCTTCCTCCCTCTCTGTCTCTCTTCTCTCTCTCTCTGTCTCTGATTCTCTCTCCTCTCTCTCTGTCTCTGTCCATCCCTCTCTGTCTCTCTCTCTCTCTGTCTCTATTTCTCTCTCTTCTCTGTCTGTCTGTCTCTCGCTCTGTCTGTCTATCTCTCTCCCCCCCTCCCTCCCTCCCTCCCTCTCTGTCTCTGTCTCTCTTCTCTCTCTGTTTCTCTCTCTCTCCTCTCTCTGTCTTTGTCTCTGTCTGTCTCTGTCTGTCTGTCTGTCTCTTTCCCCCCCTCTCCCTCCCTCCCTCCCTCTCTCTGTCTCTCTGTCTCTGTCTCTCTTTTCTGTCTCTCGTCTCTCTGTCTCCTCTCTGTCTCTCTCTTTCTCTCCTCTCTCTCTCTGTCTTTGTCTCTGTCTCTCTCTCTCTCCTCTCTCTCTGTCTCTGTTTCTCTTCTCTCTCTGTCTTTGTCTCTCACTCTGTCTCTCTGTCTCTGTCTGGCTGTCTCTCTCCCCCCCTCTCCCTCCCTCCCTCTCTCTGTCTCTGTCTCTCTTCTCTCTCTGTCTCTACCTCTGTTTCTGTCTCTCTCTGTCTCTGTTTCTCTGTTTCTCTCTCTCTCTTCTCTCTGTCTATCTTTGTCTCTGTCTGTCTGTCTCTGTCTGTCTCTCTCTCCCCCTCTCCCTCCCTCCCTCTCTCTCTCTCTCTTTGTCTCTGTCTCTGTTTCCCTGTCTCTCTCTCTCCTCTCTCTGTCTCTGTCTGTCTGCCTGTCTGTCTGTCTGTCTCTCTCAGCTGCAGCATGCGTACAACCACACGTTTGGTGCAGTGCTTTTTCCTGTTGCATTAATTAACATGCCTGCAGCGCTGGGTGTGCGTGGATGAGGGAGAAATTTACGGCAATCCCTTTCTTTTTCTAATAAGGGAAAATTAACGGCACGGCAGGAAATTTTAAGGCAGCGGATTCTAGAGTTATGGGGAGGAAGGCAGACTGAACAGTGCATAAAAGAGCTAGAAAAAAGGGGCCGGGAGGAGACAGGCAGGCCGTCCTCGGATTAATGACCACAGTTGAGCCCCCCCCATTTGTGTCGTTAAGTGAGGCATCGGTTGAGCGAGCTTTGCCCCCTTTTACGATCTTTCTAGCCAGCGTTGTTAAGAGGGACGGTTGCAGCTGTTGAGTGAGTAACCCGGTTGTTAAGTGAATCTGGTTTTCCCCATTGGCTTTGCTTGTCAGAAGGTCGCCAAAGATAGCCGGCCGCATGACCTTGCAACCGTCATAAAGGTGAATTAATTGCCACGCGTCCGAATTTCGATCACAGGACCCCACGGGCATGCTGCAAACGGTTGTAAGTCCGGTCATAAATCCTTTCTCCCCGACACACACTTTGAACGTTCACTAAACAAACTGTTGTAAGTCGAGGACCATCTCTACTTGGGGAGGTGGGCCCAGACAAGGGAAGAAACCTAAGCCAGGATGCGCGGAAGGGACCGTACCAAAGGAGGATTACGTGGCATGTGACATAGCCAAGATTTCCTGCAAAAAATATTTCCTTTATTGTGAGCAAAACCGTTGTTAGACGATGGATCCCGTATCGTGTTGGATCAAGGAGATGTTGGATAACCCCTTTGTCTGAAGTGGTGTAGAGTTTCCTGCCTAAGCAGGGGGTTGGACTAGAGGACCTCCAAGGTCCCTTCCAACTCTGTTCTTCTCTTCCCTTCCCTTCCATTCCATTCTACCCTACATTCCATTCCCTTCCTTTCCCTTTTCTTTCCTATTCCATTCCTTTCAATTCCATTCTATTCTATTCTACATTCCCTTCCTTTCCTTTCCATTCCCTTCTATTCTATTCTATTCTATTCTACATTCCATTCCTTTCCTTTCCATTCCTTTTCCATTCCTTTCTATATTCTATTCTATTCTACATTCCATTCCTTTCTATTTCTATTCTATTCTATTCTACATTCCATTCCCTTCCTTTCCTTTCTATTCCTTTTCCATTCCTTTCTATTTCTATTCTATTCTATTCTATTCTATTCTACATTCCATTCCTTTCTATTCTATTCTATTCTATTCTACATTCCATTCCTTTCCATTCTTTTCTTTTCTATTCTATTCTATTCTATTCTATTCTATTCTATTCTACATTCCATTCCTTTCTATTCCATTCTATTCTATTCTACATTCCATTCTATTCTATTCTACATTCCATTCCCTTCCATTCCTTTTCCATTCCTTTCTATTTCTATTCTATTCTATTCTATTCTATTCTATTGGGATAAGTCACCCCTAATACCCTTTGGGGTGTATGCTATGTTAAGATACATCCTGTTGTGCCTTAAAATGGCTCTTACTGTACAGCGCAGTGGAGTTGCCATGGTAACGGCTTCACAGTACTCCACCAGGGGGCTCCCTTCTGGTAAAGGGGAAAAATCCAACATTAGAAATTACGATTGGTCCAGACATTTCCCCCCCTATAAATAAATATCCGGGCAATGCCGGGTTATTGGCTAGTCTATAATAAAATCCATTCTGTCAATTAGAACATGGTCTAACTATCCTAAAATTACAATCCATAAACCTTGTGGCCCGACGTAAAGTTGCATTGTGGTTGTAAGTCTTAAAAGATTCCCTCTGCTGGGATCGGAGTTTTCTGGGTCTGCAGCTGGGCCTGCTAACAATGCCGTCCCCCCTTCTCTACGTCCCCCTCTGACCTTAACCCCGCTTGTGTTTCTGGGTTAGTTTCCAGGCCGAGCGCCCTGCGCTGAACGTGGTCATCTTCCCTCTCCTGCACGAAGACCTGACCGAGGTCATCCGGGACGTTCCCATGATGCACCTGGATGAGATCACCTTGTTCAAGAGCCGAGTGGCCGAGGAGCCGCCGAATTTGTGGTGGTGATGGGCGAAGCAGAAGCAAATCAAGATGCCCGAATGCCGGCCACTTTTCTCCTCCTCCTCCTCCTCCTGGGTTGAGAGTCGCTGCCTTTTGGAGCCTCGTGCCCGTAGTCGGAAGGCCGTTTGGTTCTCGACGCTTCTCCGAGGATCCCACTTGGACAAAATTTGCCCTTGGGAAAAATATTGTAAACACCGTCACCGTTATTATTATTATTTAAAAAAAACAATTCTATCCCCTTCCTTACTATTTAACGTCTGAATTCTTGTTTTAACTTGAGGTGGGAATTCAAGGCAAGAAGAATTTCAGCTTGAAAGAATGTACTCTTCCCCCACTCCTCTTCCTCCTCCTCCTCCTCTTCTTCCGAATCACATCAATCCCTGGTTTGGGTGAATCCACCTGATATTTTTTTTCCCCCCGTCTTCGTCCCTTGTGGGGGTTTTTCTCACCACCTGGGCCGCTTGAAGCTGCCGTGGACTTCAATTCCCAGAATTCCCCCTTCCCCAGCCAGCGTGGAGACGACGTCCGCACATCTCACACTTGCCCAGAGTTGAGGAACCATCGCCCTTCTGCTCCAGGATTTATGCTTCCCTTCGCTTTTTAAGGCACTCCAAAAATGACGGCGAAAGACAAACTTGCCTTGAACTGTGAGGATCCAGATGGATTTGGGATTTTTAGCAATTGCTTATAACTCTGGTTGCGTAGCCACCGTGTGCTAATCGGAGAAGTGTGCCCTTTCCTTCAGCTTTCTTGGATGTCCAGAGTCCCCTCCTCTTCCCCGAGCCCACCCCACTGCCCCCCGAAAGTCAGAAAGAGATTGAGCAGCGGCGAGAGGCAAGAAGCCTTCCCATCAACGTGAAATGCACAGAAGGAACGGCTGAGGTTGCTCTAAAACCGCTCCGAATATCCCGCCTTGTTTCTTCTCCGCTGTTTTTGTTCTGTTTCTAAAGGGTATTTTAGCAGGAGCAACCAACGCTTCTCTTGACTAAATCCCGCTCGGCGGGAGCAGCGGCCATTCTAAAAAAAAAAAAATGAAGAATGTCACCGTGGAGAGCGGGAAGCCCTCCATCTCGTGAGCGCCGTGATGGCAATCCTAGGGCACGCGTGCCATAAGTGGCACGTGTAGCCCTCTCTGTGGGCACACACACCGTCACCAGCTGGTCTTCTGGTTTCCGGCCAGCTGGTCTATGCGAGAGCCGGAAAATGGCCAAAAAACAGGCCGTTTGGGGGGCTGTTTTTCAAGCTGTTTTCAGGCAGTATTTTGGGCTGTGTTTGCATGCCAGTCAACCTGTCTTTACAGGCACCGGAGCTCCGGAAAACAGCCTAAAAACCAGGGCGTTTTCTATCACGTTTTCAGGATGGATTTTTTGGGGGCCTGAAAAACAGTCCAAAAAACAGGCCTGGATTTGGATTTCCAGCACCCTGGCGAGCCCAGATGCACACGGGTGCACAATCTTTCCAGTTTGGGCACTGGGTGCCGAAAAGCTTCTCCGCCACTGGCCTAGAGAGTTAGGTTGCAGGAGAAGAAGGTGGTTGGAATCTCGCCCACATGTCCCCTTCAGTCGTCCTCCAGATGATGGCATTCGCTGATGACTTGATAGGGGCTCTTCACGTCGTCGTGAAGAGTGAGTCCTTCCCTCCCTTCTCCTTTTGAAGGGAGATTTCTCAAAGCAAGCTGTGGCGCTAAAAATGCTGCCTTGGCTCCAGCCTTTCATTTCTAGTCCTTGGCAAAACGCCCACCGGCATCCCCGGTGCACCTCTTGAGGGGCAGGTTAAAAGGCCCGGGGTGACCACGGGGCTACCTTTGAGCCAGCTGCTTCAAGAAAGCCCTTCCGGGCTCGTTTTTTTGGGTTTTAAAGGAAGGGACTCCAACCTTGGCCCCTTTAAAACCTATAGACTTCCACTCCTAGAATGCCCCAGCCGGGTGGAATTCTGGGAGTTGAAGTCCAAAAGTCTTAAAGGGGCACCCCTGTTTTTAGAGGCTCTTTCCTTTTGGGGGCTCCCCTTAGGGCCGTGATGGCAAAACTACGCATCCCATCGCCAGCTGCTCTTCTGGTTTCCGGCCAGTCGGACTTCACAGGCGCCGGAAAACAGCCTGAAAAATGACCAAAAATTCCCCCAAACCAGAGTGTTTTTTGGGGCTGTTTTCAGAGCGCTTGGGGGGCATTTTTCAAGCCAAAAACAGCCTGAAAACAACCCCCAAAACGGACAAAAAAAACCTGGCATGCGCGCACTAGCCAGGCTGGTCTTCAGCGCATGCGAAGACCAGCTGGCCAGCACACGCCTGCGCATAGCCAGCTGCCGTTCGTGTTTCCGGCGCTTGGCCCGCGCAAATCCACACACACGCACGCACGTTTCATTTGGGCACCCGGTGCCGAAAAGGTTTGCCCATTCCTTCCTTAGGGGGGGCCTGGGCTCCACCTGTCACTTTGTCCTGGGGTGTGTGGATGTCAGGCTGGAGAAGACAATTTGGGAAGGCGGTTTGCTTTTCCAAAGAATGGTACCACATCGCAGCCAGGAATGTTACTCTTTGCCTTTCTAGATTTTTGCTTCTCTCCCCCCCACCCCTTTCCAATCCTTCACGACTCACTCGGGCTGTTCTGTGCCCAAAATCACCAGCCAGCTTGAGTATCCGTAATTGTGTGTGTGTGTGTTTATCTATGCGCGTGGACATTCAGCTGTGATGCTCATCTCAGTGTTCAGTGCTTTAACCGTGGACTTACCTATCCAGATGGCATATAAACATTTCTTTTCACAATGTTTTTGGCGATCCTATTCTTTCTTTAAAAAAAAAAAACAACCAACCACAACATCCCTCTCTGGGGGGGCTGTGTATTTGTGTGTATGTGTGTTTTTGTGGCCAGCCAGTGTGGCCAAAATATGCCTCGCTGGGGCCCAGTTAGCTTGCTGTCGGCTGCCATTCTGATTTGGCAAGAATCGCCATTTTTCCTCGATCTGATACTTTTACAGGCCGGTCATAAAGCAGCTCATCCCATGATGGATTTTATGATTTCTTTTTGCCGCAGCTGGTCCTGCGGTCGTTAAGCGAGACCAACACTTGCTTTGGGTTCATTTCCAGCAAAAAAAAACAAACCATCAATCACGGTTAAGTGACACGGGATGCTGCAAACTCTTTACAGGCAGGCTGGTTGCTAAACACCTGGAACTTGAGAGACCGCCTCCTGCCAATTTCCTCCCATAGACCCATTAGATCTCACAGATTAGGCCTCCTCCGAATTCCATCTGCCGGCCAATGCCGGCTGTCGACCACCTGGAGGAGGGCCTTCTCTGTGGCTGCTCCGGCCCTTTGGAACGAGCTCCCTGTGGAGATTCGGACCCTCGCCACCCTTCAGGCCTTCCGGACAGCTGGCTGTCCCAGCAAGCCTGGGGTTGAGTTCCCCCCCCTCTACTCGAACTTGCTGTGCTTGCTGTGTTTTTTAAATTGTTGTATCACTGTCCTGTTTTTGTCTTACTTTTCTGTATTTGTTCCCCTTCCCTTGGTTTTTGTTCAGCCGCCCTGAGTCCCTTCGGGGAATAGGGCGGCTTACAAATTGAATAAATACCAAAATACCAAATCCAGACACAGGGAGACGGACGGACAGTGTGGAACGGAATCTGGCTGTCGGCCTCTTTCGAAGGGTCCACCATAGCTTCAAACTGGCAAGGGAGCAGTTCTAACTCAAGGACCTATCTGTATACCATTTTTTTTGGGTGGGGGAAATGCGCAAAGTGAGAACAGACCCCTTACCATGCTCCAAAAATTTCTTCTGCCTTAAAGGGTGCAAAACTTGGCAATTTGCTAGATTGACCTAAACCCCATCGAGGTTTCCTCCTAGATACCGTATTTTTCGGACTATAAGAGTATAAGACGCACCAAAATTTTGAAGAGGTTTTGCACTGCACAGGCCTCCCAAACCCTCCGCATGTCCTTTTTTTTTTTTGCAAAAAATGGGATGCGCGGGCCCCAAAAATGTTCTATTCAGTGTATAAGGCGCACCCAGATTTTCACCCTCTTTTTTGGAGGGTGGGGGAAGCGTCTTATACTCCAAAAAATACGGTAATTTTGACCCAGGGTTTCTGCTTGGGAGAGCTGTGAAGCCCTGTGAAGTGGTATATAAGTCTTAAGTGCTATGGCTGTTGCTATCCCCACTCTTTGGCCGCCTACAAGCCACTCCGTCACAAGACATCGTCATGCGCGAGAGCGTTCCGGAGATATGGTGTGTGTGTGTGTGTCTGTCTGTCTCTCTTCAGGCAGGCTTCAGCAGATGTTAATAACCCGCTTATTTTCTCCAAGTGCCGTTTTGGCATCGGTGTTAATTGCAATTTATATGCGGCAACATTGACTCTGGGAAAAGGAAACTGCACACACGCACCCCCCCCCCTGCCCCAAATGGTCTCCGATCGATGGGGTGAGAATTGTAAAGCACGGTGCCATATGCTCCCTGTGCTGAGAAGGGAAGAGGATGCCAGGCAGAGTCAAAAGACAAGATGCCAGCCATTCCTTGCTCTTTTTGTTTTGAGGAGGGGGGGGTGGGGGGGGAGAGGCATTCGGAAGCTGCGAGACCACCTCCCTATTCTCGCTCGTTCCGGGCTTGATTTGGCTCCTCCGAAGCCACTGGGACCTCATTTTCATGGCCCTGAGTCGCTACCTGGATCACTTGTGGAGAATGGGGGAATGGTGTTTTTTGCCCCCTCCCCTTAAAGGATTGGAAGACCCTCTAAGTGCCCTTTAGTCTTGTCTGAGCCTGTCGACTTCTCTCCCCCTCCCGAGAAAAACACCGAGAAAAATCGTGTGATTTGCAGTTAGGAGTTGCCGGACATTCGGATGGCTGGAAAAAGTTGACTCCTTCGGTTTACAGAGGTTATAAAGGTTCCTCTCGCACATATGTGCTGGTCGTTCCTGACTCATCTCCGTTTCAAAGCCGAAGAGCCAGCGCTGCCCGAAGACGTCTCCGTGGTCATGTGGCCGGCATGACTCAACGCCGAAAGCTCACGGAACGCTGTTCCCTTCCCAACAAAGGTGGTTCCTATTTTTCTACTTGCATTTTTTACATGCTTTCGAACTACTAGGTTGGCAGAAGCCGGGACAAGGAATAGGAGCTCCCTCCGTTACACGGCGCTAGGGATTCGAACTGCTGAACTGCCGACCTTTTTGATTGACAAGCTCAGCATCTTAGCCATTGAGCCACCGCGTCCCACTACATTGTCCATAACACCCCTCCCCCACCAAAAGTTATCAGTCCTCCTACCTCCTGCCTTTTTTTCTAGGGATTCGAACCGCTGAACTGCCGACCTTTCTGATCGACAAGCTCAGCATCTTAGCCACTGAGCCACCGTGTCCCTTATAAGGACTAGAAACTTACTTAATAAGGACTAGAAACTAACTTAATGAGGACTAGAAACTTACTTAATAAGGACTGGAAACTTAATAAGGAATAGAAACTTCAGGACTAGAAACTAACTTAATAAGGACTGGAAATTTACTTAATAAGGACTAGAAACGAAATAACCGTTGAACTGCCGACCTTTCTGATCGACAAGCTCAGCATCTTAGCCACTGAGCCACCGTGTCCCTTATAAGCACTAGAAACTTACTTAATAAGGACTAGAAACTAACTTAATGAGGACTAGAAACTTAAGGACTGGAAACTTAATAAGGAATAGAAACTTAAGGACTAGAAACTAACTTAATAAGGATTGGAATATTTACTTAACAAGGACTAGAAACGAAATAACTGTTGAACTGCCGACCTTTCTGATCGACAAGCACAGCATCTTAGCCACTGAGCCACCGCATCCCTGGAACTGGGCCTAGCTAGTTGAATGAAAAGAAGGACCAAGGGAGACATGACAGCAGTCTTCCAATATCTCAGGAAGAAGAGGGAGTCAAGCTATTCTCCAAAGCACCTGAGGGCAGGACAAGAAGCAATGGGTGGAAACTAATCAAGGAGAGAAGCTACCTAGAACTAAGGAGAAATTTATTGACAGAACAATGAACCGATGGAACAGAAGTTGCCCTCGGAAGTTGTGGGAGCTTCATCCCTGGAAGCTTTCAAGAAGAGGCTGGACTGCCGTCTGTCAGAAAAGGTGTAGCATCGTCTCCTACTTGGGCAGGGGGTTGGACTAGATGACCTACAAGGTCCCTTCCGACTCTGTTCATCTGCAAAGTCCCATCTTTGGAACAAATAAGAATATTGGCAGTTCCTGCTTCCAGGGGAAAAAAAGCCCACAATAACAGATATCATCCCCACCCACCCCGCTTAAAAAAAAGTCAGCTGAAGCTCAGTGGAAATAATTGAGAATTAGATCTGACAGTAGACAAAGAAATTTCATTTTAAATGTACGATTTTTTTTTAAAACACTCTTTTTCTGTTAATATCGAGGCAAGATGCTCAGCCGCCACCTTTTTTAAGTTATTTATTTTAAGCCGGTCTCCTTTGCCTTAAAATAGCTCCCTTCCATAAGGATAGTTCCTTCCCCGAACACACAGAGAATGTTAAATTAAGCATTGCTAATTAGCCGTTTGATAATTAAATAATACGGCACGTGCGGCGACTGGGGCCCTGGCTTTGAGCTTTCTGTATGTATTTGCGAATTCCCCTCCTCCCTCTAAGGCTTTGAAGTCAACTCCGAAGATGGGAGATAAAGATTTTTCTTCTCTCTTGCGAAAACTTTGAAAAACGGCTGTCTGAAAACATTAAAGGAACAACCCCCCCCCCCCAAAAAAAGGAATGCTTCTCTATTCGGCGCACCAAACGTTAAAAAAAAAACGTGATATTTGACGGAGGAAGAATTCTTATTAAAAAGCATAAAAGTGCTGGGCTGGCTGCGCCTTATCTCTCTCCATTTTTACTTCTTCTAACGCTTCAAGGAGAGCACGGAGTTCGTTTGTAAAAGATGCGGAATGCATTTTGCGTGGGGTTGGAAACTGATTGATTGATTGATTATATTTGTATGCTGCCCTTTTCCCCCCGAAGGGGACTCAGGGCGGCTCACAATTCAAATCAGGGAAGGGGGTACAGACAAAAAATAAAACAAAACATAATAATGCATAATTTAAAAACACACAACAGTCATACCATTTGAGACGGGGGCAACAGCTCTTTAGCCCCAGGCCTGTCGGAACAGCCAGGTTTTAAGGGCTTTGCGGAAGGCCTGGAGGGTGGTGAGGGTTCGAATCTCCACGGGGAGTTCGTTCCAGAGGGTCGGAGCAGCCACAGAGAAGGCTCTCCTCCGGGTAGTCGCCAGTCGACACTGGCCGGCGGATGGCACCCGGAGGAGGCCAACCCTGTGAGATCTAATGGGTCTGTGGGAGGTAATTGGCAGCAGGCGGTCTCTCAAGTACCCAGGTCCAATACCATGAAGGGCTTTATAAGTGACGACTAGCGCCTTGAAGCGTATCCGGAGACCAATAGGCAGCCAGTGCAGCTCGCGGAGGATAGGTGTTACGTGGGTGAACCGAGGTGCACCCACGATCGCTCGCGCGGCTGCATTCTGGACAAGCTGAAGTCTCCGAATGCTCTTCAAGGGCTGCCCCATGTAGAGCACGTTGCAGTAGTCCAGTCTAGAGGTCACAAGGGCAGGGCGACGAAAACCATTAACCGTTGGAACGGTTTGCCCTCCAGAAATTGTGGGTGCTCCATTGCTGGAGGCTTTCAAGAAGAGATTGGACAGCTATTTGACTGAAATGGTATAGAGCACCCCAACCTTTCGGACCTCAGGGACCACTAAATTCATAATTTTAAATCCCGCAGGACCATGAATAGGATCCGCCTAATGACTGGCTGGGTGGGCGTGGCTAGGTGGTCATGTGACTGGGTGGGCGTGGTCAACTCAATGTCACTCAGCGTCAAGGGGCGCCTTGCCAGTTTCTACTTGCCCCTCCCCTCCCAGCCGCTCCTCGCCCACCCGCCCGGGCTCCTTAGGGCCCCAACAGGAAGCAGTTGCTGGAGCTAAGCAGCCACCAGGAGAAAGAGTTGGCAAAACAGCTCAGTTCAAGTTGGACCGAAAAAGGCTCAGCAGAAGTACCTCACTGAGGACTAGAAGCATAGGCTATCCAAGCAGAGGGAAGACCCCCAGGAGCGCAACGCCAGGGACCAGCACCTAGAAGCTCAGCAGGCTGAGATGGTCAGCCAGTTCCAGGCCATGATGCAGTCCCACTGGAACGAGGCCCTCCGGCTCTTCGCCATCAGCGGTGCTTCCCTCCAGCCTTCATCCAAAGCCCCCCACCAGGAAGCTGAAGCAGACCCCAAGTCAGAATTTCTGCCCCCCTCTGACCACCACAAAAAGACCCCAAACAGGGAGACTCTCTGCAGCAACACAAACGTTCATTGCCTCCATCCCAGGGGCCGTAATTTGAGGACCCCGGATTTAATGCAATATAAAAAAATGCTAATAATTTTTCTGGAAGACCTCCATGATCCCTTCCAATTCTTTTGGTCTATATTCCCAGATCTGTTAATCAGTGGAATGAGTTGCCTCTGATAAGTTATGATTGCTCCATCACTGGACGTTTCAAGAAGAGATTGGATAGCCATTTGACTGAAATGGTATAGAGCAGTGTTTCTCAACCTTGGCAACTTGAAGATGTCCGGAATGCTGGCTGGGGAATTCTGGGAGTCGAAGTCCGGACATCTTCAAGTTGCCAAGGTTGAGAAACACTGGTATAGAGTTTCCTGCTCGAACAAGAGGTTGACGCTAAGGGAATTCCAAGCAACTCTGTTATTCTATATCCCGTATTCTTCAGAGGATTATTGAGTCAACCTAAAAGGAAGAGACAGCTCTCTGTATCCGCCACGCTAAAACTGGCACTCATTCGAAGTGTTAAGACTCAAATCCCTGGGCGCTAAGCAGATAGGAGTCTAGAATTAATGGCGTGCCAGGAATCCTTTGAGCTTGGCGATTTGGAGTTTGCTGTTGTAAAGAGAAAACTTCCTTTGAGTTGGGTTCAATTGCTAACTTAACTTGTTAGATGCAGCCCTGGAAATTTATCAGCCGCAGTACGGATTATGAGCCTTCCTAAGACCTTCGTTTGACTCCCTATCCTAAGCTTACATTTCTGGGATTTCACATCCGAGTTTTAATTAAACTTGTGTCGCTTTTCAAGTTGAACCAAGACAAAAAGATTAAAGGAAGGACAGTGCAAAATAAAAGGGAGAGATACATGCTTCCCCCCGCCTCCCCTCCAATTCATTAACATTTCCAACTGGATTTGCAGAAGAGACCAAGCCAGGGTTAATGTCATTTGTAGGTTTATTTAATAAACAAGGAACAAGCCAACCATGGTTTGGCATGCTTCAATTGGCTACACTGGAATGACCCTAATAAGGGATTAATTACAGGACTTCCTTCTGAAGAGACATAAATGGAATTAGGCAGTAAACGTCTAAATACTACGTTTTCCTTTCAGACAGAGAGGGAAAAAATTGTCTTGAAGCAGATACATTTGCGCTCAAGCTTCCCTGCTCTTCCCTGCCTTTACATTCTTTATATAATATTAGTGCTGATAACCTCGGCGTTGTCCGGATGTTTTATTCATTTATAGTGGGAAAAGGTCCGGACCAAATGTAACTTTTAATGTTGGATTTTCCCCCTTACCAGAGGGAGCCCCCTTGTGGAGTACTGTGAAGCCCTTACCCTGGCAACTCCACTGCGCTGTACAGTAGAAGCCATTTTACGGCAGTACAGTAGAAGCCACAACAGGCTGTATCTTAAGAGAACACAAACCCCCGAGGGGTATTAGGAGTGTCTTACCCACACAGTATTTGTTTCCAGAAGGTCAATCTTCTGTGTACCAAGTTTGGTTGAAATTGCTCAAGGCGTTCCAGAGTTATGTTGGAACACACACACACACACACACACACACACACACACACACACACACACACACAGAAAGAGAGATAGAGAGAAAGAGTGAGTGAGAGAATATATATGTTTGTGCTGATAAATAAATAAAGGGAGACTAGTATAGATCTATTTCAAGCTATTTAGCTCTCATCAGCTAGCCATACCCTTGCTGGGAATTGAACCTGTGCTCTATTGCCTCTTAGGCAGATGTGTTAACCATTGAGCTACAGAGCTCGACTCCTTATCAGCCAGGCCAGGGTGAAAGGTATATATTTAAAGTCACAACCCCTGGTATGCCCAAATATGGGAGGAAGGTCACACTTCCATTCTCTGTCCTTTGGCTAGTCACAAGAGACCATCCAGACAGAAACCCAATATTTTTTACTGTTGCCTTTTTGTTACATTTGTTATGTTTGTGCTGATAAATAAAACATATATATCTATATATAGAGTGTCACAACCCCTGGTATGCCCAAATATGGGAGGAAGCCTACTGCTTCCTTTCTCTGTCTATCGGCTCATCACAAGAGACCATCCAGACAGAAATCCAATATTTTTACTGTTGCCTTTGTTACATTTGTGTTGCATTTGTGCCGATAAATAAAGGTTCGAATCCCAGGTTCGAATCCCAGTAAGGGTATGGCTAGCTGATGAGAGCTAAATAGTTTGAAATAGATCTATACTAGCCTCCCTTTATTTATTTATCAGCACAAATACAACACACACACACACACATTCTACACTGAGAGAGACAAAAACACGGGGATTGAGAAAGTTCCTTCTTTGCCATCTGCAGAACAAATTATTTTTTTTGGGGGGGGGAAAGGACATTCATGGAAGAGGCTACGCTACGTGTTTGTTATTGCTACAAGGGGGGGAAAATAATGTAATTTTCACAGCAGAAATGAAAGGAAGTAGAAGGAGGAAAAAAAACCAGAGATCGGCTCTAGGAAGAGCAGATTTCTCGTTAAGGGACTGTTATCAAATTAACATCACACGGCAGCAAACGCAGCCAAGTATTTATGGGTCTCTGGAGTGGGGGCTTGGCAAATTGGTTTAAGAATAGTTTGTTTTATGGGGAGAAGCATGCAGGAAACTGGCTAATTGATCCTTTTTGTAGTGGGGAGGAGAATTAGCAACTCAAAACGGTAGCAGCACCTTGCTGATCTTGGCTGCTCCTCCTTCTCCTCCTCCCTTCTTCCTCCTTCTTCTTATACAAAACTACAAAATATGGCTTGTATTGTTGAGGTACGTAAAAGATGAATTGTTGAGATGTGTAAAAGGTATGTGCAGAAAACAGATCTGAGTGTAAAATTGCTTCCTCGCCAATTCCTTCTTTGTGTATAGGAGAACATATAAGATTCCATAGAGTTGATTTCATGGCCCAGATTCCATCGAGTCGGTCTTATGGCCCAGATTTCATAAAGTGATCAAGACACCCCCCTCCCCCTCCCCAACCACAAATGTTTTAAATTAAACTGAGCCAGGATGTGTTTTCTGTTGCTAGTGCAACCGAGTGGCGGGTGTGCAACCAATTGTAACCGTTGCGCCGTTGGGAGGGTTTCCCCCCCCCCACAAGTCTTTTTATTTCCATTTCATTCTATACAATCACATGTTTACTGTGCATAACCGAGGCATATAACATTGGGTAATAAACACAGCCCCCACTTTTATAGAAAATGCCCCCTACAATACAAACCTAATATACCGCCTTAACCCACCATACACTCTCTTTCATCCCCCTCCAACTTTCATTCTTCCTTCTCTCATACCCCTCTACACCTACTTCCCCTCCCCCTCTATCTAACCCTAACCCTATCACTCCCTCTCTTAATCCATTCCCTCCCTTCCTTCTCCTCCTCCTCTCTCTCCCCCTCTCCACCCTCCTTCTTCTTTCACTCAGCTCCTCCCTTCGGTATACTTCTATTACCTTCCAATATATTCAGTTTGTTCTGTTTTGACACTAACATTAAAAAGCCACAGTATACAAGTGCAATCATGCTTTAGAATTTAACCCATATTATATTTCCCCCCTCCCCCTCGATCCCCACCTCCCTTCCCTCCCCCCGACTTCCCAGAGCCCATACATGGTATAACTTTTTGACAATCACAGTCTAAAATATCTCTACATTGAACTCAGCTTCTTGCTGTTACCCAATTTTTTTAACAGTTTAAGTTATTACTGATTTTAAGCATAAGCCATCTGGAGTTTCTTAGTCCCGTATTTGCTTTGTATATAATCAATCCATTTTTTCCAGTCTCGTTTATATCTCTCGTTTGAATGTTCTTTAAGATATGCTGAAATTTTTGCCATTTCGGCTAAGTTTGTAACCTTCAAAGTCCATTCTTGAATTGTAGGCAGGTCTTCCTTCTTCCAGTATTGGGCCACCAAGAGTCTTGCTGCCGTTATTAAGTACAGAACCAAATTAATCTCTACTGCTACAAAGTCAATACATATACCTAGTAAAAACAGCTGGGGAGTGAATTTTATCCTTTTTTTTTTTTTTGAATGGTGGGAGATAGCGGTGGCAGCCCTTTTCCCCGCAGAAGCCCTGGATGAGACAGCTTGTGGAGTGAGGGGTCGTGAGGAGAGGAATGGGGAGCTTTGGGCTACAAAACCGTTGTCCTCAGCAAAAACCCTCCTGCCTTGAGAGGCTCTGCAGCACAGAGCCATGAAATGATTTATTTAGCAGAGGGATTTGTATTATCCTGCTGGGGAAGATGCTCCTTACGGCCGCCCATGGCTCCGGAGAGATGTCACTTAAGTTTTCCTTCCTAAGATATTTGGTTGGGGCCACCCAGTTTTCTTTGTTACGTTTTTAAAGCCTTCTCTTTTCCCCCCTCTCCTCCTCTTTTTCTAACCACTCTAGGACAAGGGGGCCAGAATAGAATGCAGAATAGAAGAGAAGCGAATATAGAATAGAATAGAATAGAATAGAATAGAGAAGAGAAGAGAATATAGAAGAGAAGAGAAAATAGAATAGAATATAGAATAGAATGGAATGGAATAGAGAGAATAGAATAGAATATAGAAGTGAATAGAATAGAATATAGAATAGAATAGAATAGAATATAGAATGGAATAGAATAGAATATAGAATAGAATATAGAATGGAATGGAATAGAAGAGAATATAGAATAGAAGAGAATAGAATAGAATATAGAGAAGAGAAAATAGAATAGAATAGAATATAGAATAGAATAGAATATAGAATAGAATATAGAATGGAATGGAATAGAATAGAATATAGAATAGAAGAGAATAGAATAGAATATAGAGAAGAGAAAATAGAATAGAATAGAATATAGAATAGAATGGAATGGAATAGAGAGAATAGAATAGAATATAGAAGTGAAGAGAATAGAATATAGAATAGAATAGAATATAGAATGGAATAGAATAGAATATAGAATAGAATATAGAATGGAATGGAATAGAGAGAATAGAATACAGAAGAATGTAGAAATGAAGAGAAGAGAATATAGAATAGAATATAGAATAGAATATAGAATAGAATGGAATAGAATAGAATATAGAATAGAAGAGAATAGAATAGAATATAGAGAAGAGAAAATAGAATAGAATAGAATATAGAATGGAATGGAATGGAATAGAGAGAATAGAATAGAATATAGACGTGAATAGAATAGAATATAGATGTGAATAGAATAGAATATAGAAGAGAGAATAGAATATAGAATAGAATGGAATGGAATAGAGAGAATAGAATAGAATATAGATGTGAATAGAATAGAATATAGAAGAGAAGAGAAAATAGAATAGAATATAGAATAGAATATAGAAGTGAATAGAATAGAATATAGATGTGAATAAAATAGAATATAGAAGAGAAGAGAAAATAGAATATAGAATGGAATGGAATGGAATAGAGAGAATAGAATATAGACGTGAATAGAATAGAATATAGAAGAGAAGAGAAAATAGAATAGAATGGAATGGATTAGAGAGAATAGAATAGAATATAGAAGTGAAGAGAAGAGAATATAGAATAGAATACAGAATAGAATAGAATATAGAAGAGAATTGAATTGAATTCTTTATTGGCCAGGTGAGATTGGACACACAAGGAATTTGTCTTTGGTGCATATACTCTCCGTGCTCGCAAAGAAAAATAAAATAGAATACATTCATCAAGAATCCTAATGTACAACACTTAGTGAGAGTCATAGGTTACTAATAAGCAATCAAATCATACTAGGAAACAAATGAAACAATATAAATTGTAGAGATAAAAGCAACATGGTTATAGTCGTAAGTGGGAAGAGAGAGGTACTAGGAAGGAAGAGAAGAATAATAGTAATACAGTCTTAGCAAATAATTTGACAGTATTGTGGGAATTAGTTGTTTAGCAGAGCGATGGCGTTTGGGGAAAAACTGTCTTTGTGTCTAGTTGTTCTGGTGTGCAGTGCCCTATAGCGTCATTTTGAGGGTAGGAGTTGAAACAATTTATATCTAGGATGCGAGGGGTCTGTAGATATTTTCCCAGCCCCCTTTTTGACTCGTGCAGTGTGCAGGTCCTCCATGGAAGGCAGGTTGGCACCAATTGTTTTTCCTGCAGTTCTGATTATCCTCTGAAGTCCATGTGTGTCTTTGTTGAGTTGCAGAGCCAAACCAGACAGTGATGGAGGTGCAGATGACAGACTCAATGAATGTGGCCAAAATTCAAATTTCCTTGGAAATATTTTTTTTGGGAGGGGGGGAGAGATGGGCAGGGCAAAATCTGCTTTCCAAAGCTACTCGAGAGATCTTAGGACCCAATTAAAAACAACAACAATCCAATATGAAGACTGACTCGGGCCTCCAAAGAACCAGATCTAAAATGGGGAGTTCTTATTCCCATTTAGTGATCGATTCTCATTCCCTTTGAAGATTTCGAATATTGGATCAGTGGGTGGCAATGGATGCCATCCATTTGTTTGTTTGCTTGTTGTTTGTTGCACATCAAACACACACACACACACACACACCCTTGCAGAATGCAAATGCCAGGAGTTAAAGGGCTCTCGGAGGCAAAATAAAGATCCCCCCCCCTCCAGCTTCTTACAAGGAGCCGTAAAGGTTGCTTGGCCTGGCGCATCTCTGATTGACTTACTCTCCATCCTAGTGTTCAAAGCGGACTCTGGGGAGAGATCATAAATGCGTGTTGGGGAGGGGAGGAGGGGGGAAACGGGCAGCCAAAAGCTTCGTTTGCATTGCACGCTGTGCTTTCCACGTCACCCCTCCCCGGGCTTGGCGTGTGCCAAGAAGAGCAGGAGGATAATCGTCAGCTGCCTGCTACAGTCATGGGGTTGATGAATGTGGACGCCAGCTTGAGGAGAAGCGGGAGGCAGAGTTGGGATGCCCAGCTGGGCATGGGGTAAGCTCATCCAAGGGAGAAGCTGCCACAGCAGTGGTGGGATTCAGCCGGTTCGCACTTATTCGGGAGAACCGGTTGGTAACTTTCTAAGCAGTTCGGAGAACTGGTTGTTGGAAGAAATCTTTTGTTTCCGTCCACTTTCCAGGACTAATCCTGTAAGGAAGGCAGGAAGGAGACATTCTGGTGTTGTTTCTAGCCTAATCTTTATTGTCCTGCTTACAGAAACTGCCTCTCCAGTTAACCCTTATTACCATTGTAACAACTAAGGCGAAGTGCCCATCTACCTGAGTGACATTGATTTGGCCACGCCCACATGATCACAGGACCACCGAGCCCCGCCTACCCAGCTGGTCATTAGGGCAGAGAACTGGTTGGTAAATTATTTGAATCCCACCACTGTGCCACAGAGAGACTAGAAACTAACTTAATGAGAACTAGAAACTTACTTAATAAGGACTGGAAACTTACTTAATAAGGACTAGAAACTAACTTAATAAGGACTAGAAACTTAATAAGGACTAGAAACTTACTTAATAAGGGCTAGAAACTAACTTAATAAGGAATAGAAACTTAATAAAGAATAGAAACTAACTTAATAAGGACTGGGAACTTAATAAGGACTAGAAACTAACTTAATAAGGAATAGAAACTTAATAAGGACTAGAAACTAACTTAATAAGGACTGGAAACTAACTTAATAAGGAATAGAAACTTAATAAAGACTAGAAACTAACTTAATAAGGACTGGAAATTTACTTAATAAGGACTAGAAATTAAATAACCGTTGAACTGCCAACCTTTCTGGTCGACAAGCACAGCATCTTAGCCACTGAGCCACCGCATCCCTGGAACTGGGCCTAGCTAGTTGAATGAAAAGAAGGACCAAGGGAGACATGACAGCAGACTTCCAATATCTCAGGAAGAAGAGGGAGTCAAGCTACTCTCCAAAGCACCTGAGGGCAGGAGAAGAAGAAGCAATGGTTGGAAACTAATCAAGGGGAGAAGCTACCTAGAACTAAGGAGAAATTTATTGACAGTGAGGACAATTAACCAGTGAAACAGCTTGCCACCAGAAGTTGTGGATGCTTAATCACTGGAGGTTTTTAAGAAAAGACTGGACATCCATTTGTCTGAAACGGCAAAGGGCTCAATTTCATTGAGGGCCGCATCAGGGATGTGGCTGATCTTAGGCAGGCGTGGCTGACTGGGTGGGCGTGGCCAGCTGTTGACGCCACTCCCCAAACTGCTGGCACGTTTCCTCTTCGCATTGGGTAGACCGTAGCGAAGCGATGTGGGCCGGCTCCTTACGGGCCCCTCTCCAGGAAAGCCCAGTGGGCCAGATCCGATTCCATTGTGGGACGGATGACGGATGCCACAGCAGAGGGACGGAAGAGACACATGCGGCTCCAGAGCCGCAGGTTGCTGCCCCCTGGGGTAAGTGAACAACTCAGCATAAGTGCCAGTCTTCAAATCTGCAAATCTTTGAGATGTCTCTGATCGGAGAACATTACAGAAACCAAGAAGATAGAATTTGTTCCTCTGCCTATTTCATTTCCAGCACTAGCTCAGCCATGAAACATCTGCAAGAAAACAAGCAAACTCAGAGAGCACCAAGGGCCCCACAGTTGTTCTCCTCCTCCTCCTCCTCCTCCTCCTCCTCCTCCTCCTCCTCCTCCTCCTCCTCCTCCTCCTCCTCCTCCTCCTCCTCCTCCTCCTCCTCCTCCAATCCCACTCCCTTCCAGCACTGATGATGTTACCTCGATGGGTCATGAAATGTCTGCCAGAAAACCATCAAGCTCAGAGAACACTAAGGACCCAGAGTTCTTCTCCTTCACTCTTCTTCCTCCTCCTCTTCCTCTTCCTCTTCCTCCTCCTCCTCCTCCTCCTCCTCCTCCTCCTCCTCCTCCTCCTCCTCCTCCTCCTCCTCCTCCTCCTCCTCCTCCAATCCCACTCCCTTCCAGCACTGATGATGTTACCTAGATGGGTCATGAAATGTCTGCCAGAAAAACCATCAAGCTCAGAGAACACTAAGGACCCAGAGTTCTTCTCCTTCACTCTTCCTCCTCCTCCTCCTCCTCCTCCTCCTCCTCCTCCTCCTCCTCCTCCTCCTCCTCCTCCTCCTCCTCCACTCTGCAAACCCCTCCCTTCCAGCGCTGATGATGTTACCTAGTTGGGTCACGAAGCGCCTGCCAGAAAACCACTAAACTCAGAGAGCACCAAGGACCCATAGTTCTTCTCCTTCCCTCTTCCTCCCCTTCTTCTTCTTCCTCCTCCTCCTCCACTCTGCAAACCCCTCCCTTCCAGCGCTGATGATGTTACCTAGTTGGGTCATGAAACGCCTGCCAGAAACCCACCAAGCTCGCAGGGCACCAAGGACCCCCTCATTTGCAACCCGAGCTGCAAACATTCTCCTTTATTAATTTCATTTCTTTCAAGACACCCTTTTGACGAGTTGGGATTCCCTCCGCGGGGAAACCAGCGTTTCTCAACAACCTTGGACGCATCTAAGGTGGGTTCAGTTCAGTTCAGTTTATTAAATTTATATGCCGCCCTTTTCCCCCAAAGGGGACTCAGGGCGGCTCACAACTCGAACCGGGGAGGGGGATACAGACAAAAGATTTAAAAAACAACAGCATAACAATATCTAATTTAAAACTCACAACAGTCATACCATTCGAGACGGGGGCAACAGCTCTTTAGCCCCAGGCCTGTCGGAACAGGTGGACTTCAACTCCCAGAATTCCCCAGCCAGCAGCCTGGGGAAGGGTGGAAACCCCGCCCATCTGAAAGGGGCTAAGGTTATGAAACATTGACTGAGCCGTCTTCGTGCCAGCAAATTGGGTGAAAAGCCCCATCCATCCAGGTCAGATCTGTTTGGATTGCAAAAGACATTGTTTATTTTTCTCCACTCCTGTTTGCCCAGAGCTGATGCATGAGTCACGCTTAGAGAGGGGAGCCAAAAATCCATGTAAATCATTTTCCTGCAGACGGAGAAAAGTCTGTGTGTGTGTGTGTGTGTGTGTGTGTGGTGTGTGTGTGTGTGTGGTGTGTGTGTGTGTGTGTGTGTGTGTGTGTGTGTATCCACAAACCTCATAGTAGGGTGAAGCTGGGGGTGGGGAGAAAAACTCTTCCAAAACTGGGTTAGACCAACTTGCTGATTTTGTAAACATGCCCCCTGCTTTGATTCAGAACTAGGCAATTGATTTTCTCTCTCTTTATCCGTCAGAATAAATCTGGAAGGGAGGTCTTCTAGTCCAGCCCCCTGCTCAAGCAGGAGACCCTCTCTACCTCTTCAGACAAGTGGCTGCCCAGTCTCCCCCCCCCCAACTTCAACAGAATAACACAATAACGGAGTTGGAAGGGACCTTGGAGGTCCTCTAGTCCGGGGGTCTCCAACCTTGGCAACTTTAAGACTTGTGGACTTCAACTCCCAGAATTCCTCAGCCAGGAATGGATGGATGGATGGATGGATGGATGGATGGATGGATGGATGGATGGAGGGAGGGAGGGAGGGAGGGATGGATGGATGGATGGATAGATAGATAGATAGATAGATAGATAGATAGATAGATAGATAGATGGATAGATGATAGATAGATGATAGAGATAGATAGATAGATAGATAGATAGATAGATAGATAGATAGATAGATAGATAGATAGATAGATAGATAGATAGATGATAGATGTTATTAGTTGCGAAGTCGTGTCTGACCCATCACAACCCCATGGACAATGTTCCTCCAGGCCTTCCTGTCCTCTACCATCCACTGGAGTCCATTGAAGCTCACGCCGACTGCTTCGGTGACTCCATCCAGCCACCTCCTTCTCTGCCGTCCCCTTCTTCTTCTTTTGCCCTCCATCCTTCCCAGCATGAGGCTCTTCTCCAGGGAGTCCTTCTTC